>NC_052617.1:9708526-9962831 GCF_016545825.1 Eucalyptus grandis | reverse complement strand
GAGCCGGACCTGAGCCGGATCGCAGCCCCCCCGCTCCGACGACACTGCTGTTGTCCCTGTCTTGTCTGTGCTTGCAGATCTCCGCCGGTGCTACTCCGGTCAGCGACTTGCCGGCGATCCGACGCCTCTGCCCGAGCCTGAGCCGAGGCGCTCCGCTCTCTGCCTCAGCCTGAGCGAGGCCGCCTGCCGCTGCTCCTCGCGACGCCACCGCTCGCCACCGATCCGCTCGCTGCTGGTCCTCCTTGCCGGAGCTCCGACGACCGGCGACCGACGGTGAAACTCCCACCGGGGCGACCATCACGTTGCTGCTTTGCTTGGAAGGAAAAAAAGAAAAACAAGAAAACAAAAGAAAAATTAGGTAGTTTTTCTTTTTACTTATTTATCTCATTTTATTTCTGTTATTTCTGTTATTTTATTCTATTTGCTCATTTTTAGTATAATTTTTTTTTTTGTGACCCAAGAACTCGTACTGTGCTTGCCATGGAAGAAACCCCTGAGATGGACTAGGGATTGGGCCACCACCACAGACCCGACCACAAGTGGTTTTTTTTTTTTTTTTTAGTATAATTATTCCTTGATGCAACGATGAATTATCCGACAAGAAATAGCCTGTGAAATTTGTGATTGTCAGTTTGATTTTCGCACCTGAAATTCGACTCGCAATTACTTTAAAAAATTGCTAATCCGATTTCCCGCCCGAGATTTGATTCGCAATTTATGTAAAATTAGCTAACCCGGGATCTCATGTGCGAGATACGATCTCGCCAATTTCGATATCATCTTGCTCGATTTGCTATCGTGTCACTTATTTTAAATTTTTTTAAAAAAAAAAAATGTAGGCTAGAATTAGGTTTATTTCTTATTTTAGGGTTTGCATGTTTGGAGTAGAAATTTTATTCTGAATTTTATTTAAAATAAAAATAAAAATCAAATCAATTAATTTAGGTTGCTAGTTTTTTTATACTTGGATTGCATTGTTTAATTATTTGGCAATTATTAATTTCGAAATTAATAAACAAAAACACAAACAAAATCATTATGCATATGTCATGTAGAGTTAGGGCATCTTTTTGTATGTCATTGCATATTAGGGTAAAATTGCACTTAGTTTAATTCTAGATAATATTTTTCTTAATTTATTTTAAGTTTAGGTATTTTCTTAAATATGTTGCATCTTAGAATTATTTGGGTTGAGATAATATTTTAGTTTAAATTAGATTTGGCTTATTCTAATTCCTAATACAAATTGAATAGGATCTTAATCTAGCTAGATAATTTTCACATTTTATCTAATTCCGAATTTCTTTAAAAAAACCAAAAATGTCTTAGAATAAATTAGTTTTATTTCATATGATGAATTGCATTCTTTAAGAAAAAAAGAAAAATATCATATGCATGTCATTAGGATTAGATTCATGAAATGAACATCATTTAAAGATTGTTATTATTTCAATTTAACTAGAAATTGCATGTAATTAGAATTAGTCATTTAGTTATATTGCATTGCATATTGCATGATTTTCATTAAGTGAAAACAAAAAAAAAAAAGAAATTGCTTGTCAATTAGAAATTATATTTAGAGTTGTTGATGTGGATTTTAATCTAATATCAGATGCTTTCGTTGCTTTGAGGTAAGTTTTTTTGCAATTTATTTATTGTTTATTAATATTTTTGAAAATAAAAGAATGGTACCGAAATGGTATTAGAGAAATCTAAGATAACCAAGTCGCCTCTGGTTCGTAGGAGTAAGGTATAACTTGGGTTTCTAATCAACCCACCAAAAATAGATTAGTGGCGACTTCTAAATAAAATCTATCTTCATGTTAAGAATCTGAACATAAGTCGCAAATCGATATATGCTTGGGAGAGCCCGAATTAACTCCTAAATAAAATCTATCTTCACGTTAAGAATGTCGCAAATTGATATATGCTTTAAGAGTTCTGAAGTCAGCCTGCACATAATAATCCATTAAACCAAACCCCTGGTTCACACCCAAAAATTTGGTCGCGACAGTCAACACCAAGTAAGGCATCCAATATGGTCATTAAACAATAAAAATCATCCATCATATGGTAGGTGACATGTCACCCTCCCATAATGACCAGAGAGGGACATCCTCTCCCATAATAACTAGAGTATGCTGCTCTCTCATAATGACCAGAGAGGGACATCCTCTCTCATAATAACTAGAGAGTATTTCGCTCTCAAAGAGGGACATATTTTCTGGTTATCCTCCCTCACAAGAGAGTGACGTACTCTCTGGTAATAACCAGATTTGCATATACTTTTTCATAACTTTTCAGATTTATATAATATTTGAATTTTTAGCAAGAAAGTAAAAATTCACTATTAAAAAAAATCTTAAAAAGAAGAACCTAAAAGTTAACAGGATTGTTCATATTACATACCTACCACTATGTAGTGGTTTAGCCGGGACGGAAACAAGAAAATGACTAAACAAGTCATTAATAAAGGAATTGCTTGTGTCCTAGTGATTTTGAGGAGGTGGAATCATTTCTCATTCGATTCTGCTAGAACAATTTATGGTTCCAAGAATTTCATGTGGACGAGCTGGTAGTAGCGTTATACAATAAGGATAGATGGTGTGATCAATTGGAAGGCGGCTAGTTGCGTAGCTCAACCAAACCTTGTATTCTATTCTCAATTCTCTCACCTTCTTTATGATAATTCCTCTCTCATTCGCATGTTAAATAATGAAAAAAGAAGAAGAAAAGAACATTAGATTGCACATCCATATGCTTATTACGATTTAGTTAGTTAATGATGTGGCAACACATGTGACACTATTTGAGGAAAATTTTTGCCTTGTTGTCCTCTGGGCTTGGAGCTTCTATGATCCCTCGAGAGATCAATCCATCATCATATTCAAATGCATTTTATCTTAACTTATGAGAGAGCAGGTGGCAGCCAAGGACAAAGCAGGAGTTTTTCTCCTCTAGCTTTAACTCGAGGTGCAAAATATAGATAATTTAGAAATAAAGGATTCAAATTGAAATTTAAATAAAATGTGAGGATAATTTGTATTTTGGTGACTTCAAGACATATATTAATTAATGAAATGGAGGGGAAGACTAGTTGTTTCAATCTAAGTTTGTCCACTCACTTGCCTAAGAAAATGTGGCAACTCACAATAGGTTTCTTAGAACCATGGAGATAAAAAAGGATAAAAATAGATGGAAATTAGTGTGCGCTATTGTTGTGATTCTTTGCAATTAAAAAGATAAGAGATTCAGGTAAAATATGAAAAAGTGAACGATTCACGTAGCACCTATTTGTTTCACGTATACTGACATGTATACGTGAAACAATTTGCAACTAGCTTCACAGAAGCTGTCATGGCTCCGGCCAGAGCCCATTCAAAAGCCTGCAAGCCTATATTTTCAGGTTGGCTCACAGCACTCGGATGACTGGCAGACGGTACTTCTTTTCTTCCCTTATCTACCTCACCACGCCCGCTCGGCCATGCACATGCAAAAGCAGTGTCTAAATCTCTTGTGCGTAAGAGAAATGGAACGATAGGGAACCATACACGAGATCCATGGTACACTTGACATCCTGCCAGCCGTGCGTAACCTAGCTATGGAGTCGCGTGTTGACAATGGATGAAGAACTTAAAAGGGAAGGGAGGAAAAGGGAAAGAGAGCGAGAAAGTGTGGGAAAATATCATAGAAGAAGGGAGATCGCAGTGGATGAGGAGGAGTTTGTGTCTGTTAACGTTCCACATCCATTTCCCATAATAATAATCCAAAAAGGAAAAGTAAAAATGAATTATCATCATCAAGTAATATGACGTCATTTTTATCATGACAACAACACAACAGTTGCTGAAAAGTGGAACCTCGCTAATGGCATTTTCTGCATTTGATTGAAGACTTCAACCAATCTTTTGTGCTCCTCATAATTAAATCCATTTTTATTTCAAATTAGGGAAGGCAGAAGGTTCAAATGAAGTCTATCTTCAGGTTCCTACAAGATCAAGAAGATTGCCATTAATAGTGGCGTGTACATTAAGATGAGCTATGTGTCACTATTTTAGAATCTCTTTAGTCCAGACTAAAGTCAGAGCAAGAATTTCTGCATATTTTTTTTCTACGACTAACACATTTTTTTTTTCTACGACTAACATCAACCTCTTCTCTCGATTTAGCAATCAAAATATACAATTTAAGTTTGACTTAGATGGTTCCGAGGTCATTGATCAAGTCCTACTATCACTCTATTCTATATTTTCTCGGAATCTAATGCGCAATTGTCACAAGACGATTCTTTCGATTGCGAAGGCACTTAGAGTTTTGAATCACCTGGTCAAGTCTAAGTAAGCCTTGCTCTCACTCACACTCACACCAATGAAGGGAATTTCTAGAGAGAAAAGTAGAGAAAGAAGCTCTAGAGATACTTGTAATACTCAAATGAAGTTGATGACACAAATGGAGAGAGGGCTCCCCTATTTATACAAAAGTCCTCTAATCACAAACCGTTGGTCTTCTACATTATCTAATGATAGGGATATTGATCCTCGTCTAATCGAGTCAATGGTAGAAATGTGCTTAATTTGATAGTGAAGGATGTTGACCCTCGTCACATTAGTCAAACGGTGGAGATTGATCTCATTTAATGATTGAGATCATCAATCCCTGTCGAACTAATCCGAGGGCAAAGAATAAATCCCCTTACAAACTAATGGTCTTGATGTGCCCCTTTGGATTGATGACGTGACGTTCCTTGGTCCATGACATGATGTGCTTTCGTACAATCGGATTTATTGCAAGCGATATTGAACGCTGCGAATGTACTGATTGCTCATTTGTCTGACTTTATGTGTGCTCGTAAAGTTTGTCTTTTGATAATGCAAATTTTGGAATCATTATTACTATAATTTCCAAGAAAGAAAGAACAATGTCATTCCTTGTCTTCATATAAAAGCTATGTCTAAATGAATACCACTTAGTCTGTTTTTTCATTACTAACAAGGTTATTTCCCTTCCAGATTCCAAGTTTCCACATATCTGTCGACCGTTCTTTCTTCTATATTCGCATTTAATCCCGTCCCATTCAGCTCAATATCAGCACTTTGAGAAGCTATAGCTTGAAAATAAATCCCCAGGGGTTAACAAAAGCAAAGAAACTAACATACCAAGAAAGAACAATCATGACTTTTATATTTGCTCCTTGAATGTCCAAAATGGTTACGGTGATGACTTTAATTAAATTTCCTAATTCTTTTTATTACTATCTCTAACAAAAGCAATCCAAATCCACATTCATCAGATTTCACTCTAAATCATCCAAGGCATATGTTGGCAGCAAAAGCCCCTATCGAACAGTCATGTCTCAAAACCGTCCTAAAGTTTACCGGTGATCTTCTAAGAAACAAGCTGCAGACTTTCTGAGTATCATTATTTGTACTTGTCCTTTCTGCTTCGTTCCCGTTGCCAATCCCAAGTCTGAAAATTTAAGATTCAGAATAGCGCCCAGAAAGTACACTGCCTGTTTTCAGGTCCTTGTGAATGCCTTTTTAAGTATAGACTCTTCGTGGATATAGGGAAATCATGCAATTCCCGAGACAATTACACTACTTCAGTGAAGTACCAGGCCATCCTCCGGATGATCTGTTGGTCGATTTAGCAGCTCATTCCCTTTTTGTCTCAAGCATGAAACTCGCGCATACAAATTATGTCTCGGACACAAAATCAATTTACCAGGCCCTATGCTCTTAGTCCACAAGCTAATCCCCGGTTACCATGGTGTTCACCACATCAATAATAACACAAAAATCAGAATTTATGATCGTCATCATTCCGTGGGGAGATCGCACCAATGGTCAACACTATCATGCACTAAATATTCAAGACTCAACTGAATGAAGCCAGGTCTAGTGGGACGCTCGAAACGTCAAGTCTTTTGACTAAACATTCGCCGTAGATACCATCTGTCCATAAACTCACAAGGGCCCATTATACTTTCCTCAGCCAGAGAGGTACAAACCTCATCGTGCCAAGACGTCTGTGTTTATTTGATTTCGTCAGGTGTCTTCCTATGTGTTCTGAATTTAAGTGCTAGGGTTTCCCTGATAAAACCAGTGGACAAGAATGGGTTTATGCATGAAAACCTTCTCGAAAGCATTAGTCACAAGTTGGATGCTCAGATGATTTCTAAGACGGTCAACATTGGGGATGCCATTAAAGCATGTCGAATGAAATAGCCACTAGTCTGCTCCAAACCAAGAACACCTCCCACAGTAGATTGTACTTTAAGTAGTAGACCATCAAATTCACATATCCAGAACAATTCTATATAAGATTCGTCGGAGAAGGAGGAAGAAGGCCCGGGGGCGGGGGGGGTGGTTGGGAATGGAAAGATAAATGTTTCACGAGGTAGAAATAAGGGATAATACAAACTGAAGAATCCAGAAACAAGACGTAGTTAACATAGATTATAAAATAAGGCATAAATTAAGCATGTCATCGTAAGGTTCAGAGGTACTTTAAACATCAATCGAGCGGGATGATGTAGCAATGGCGTTGAGTCCACTGCCATCAGAAGACGATTCATACTCAACGGGATCCTCCACGGCTTCATCAGTCTGGGGGCAGAAATATTCTTTTTGTTAGTCGTTGCAAGGTGGGTCCAAAGGACCCAAAATCAGTTGAGAAAGGGAGTGGGAGAGTAGTTTTTTTGTAGTTGGCGAGCAACTGATGCCCAAGGACCTTTCTCGTACTCATACCCAATATCATTGTGTACCGCATGACTATTCACGAGAAATCTATATACAGATTGCGGTGCATTTTGAGAGAGCTTAGAAAAACTTGAACTGTGGCAAATTCGCTTGTTGACACCTACGCCCATCTTATTTCTGTCCAATATTTGTGCTTCCAAAAGACCAGCCCTCATAGATTTCACAAGGTTCTAGATATAGCTAGCCCTCATTTATTTCTCTCCTCCAAGAACAATTTAAAGGGATTAGAGACTTCTTTGATCAAATTAAAGAGAGAATGTAAACAATCTAAAGAAATTAGAGACTCCTCCGGCCAACCTAACCTAATCAAATTAAACATAAAGGAATTCAATAAGTTCAAATATGCAATCGGAAATACAAAGTCCATGAAAAGTATTCCCGAAGAATAGTGATCAATTTAAAAGTAAAAAGAGGACTTGAAAGTGCAAATAGAAGTACCGAATGAGGTAAAATAGAAAAGACAACAAAAAGGAAACGTAAAAGCATTTAACATGCTCTCTTAAACTATCCCAACCAATAAAGTAGAACTTCCCAATCAAATTCTACTTTTACTAGGGCTTTAGCATCCTTCCAACAAGGATGTCATGATGAATTTCAATTTTATTGTACGAGAATTCTGCAGCCACTAATCATTTCTTATCTCTATGCCGGATCATTTTGTGACCACAAAACTGCTCACTTATAACAGAGGGATTTGCATATCAGCATATGCAAAATTTTGTATACTCAGAATGGCCTGTTTATAGAAAAACCGGTGTGAGAAAATCTTTTAAATTCTCCCCCCAAAAAAAAGAAAAGAAAAAGAGAGAGAGAGCGAGGACTAGAAGCATTGTTATTAATTCAAAGTTAAGGGAGATTTTTTTTTTTTTTTAATTCTTGAACATCGTTGAAACAACTAAGGTTTAATAATAACATGACTACTATGCTGCACTTTCAAGCTGTAATGGAATTCACTTATCAGTGTGTAGCACGGGCCTAATTGCTAGTTTCTGAGTAGTTATGAGTTATAACACTCACTATAAAAGTTAGGAATAAAATAAGCAACCCATACTGCGGGAGAACCAATCCTTAGAAGGGACCAAAGGGAGATGGAAAGGATAAAAGAAGTAAAATTTGATCGGGACTTACCAAGAAACTTGATGAAGTGTTCAAGTGTAGAACGGGCAAGGGGATGATCCCACTCCAGCGACTCCCACGCCTGCTGATTTATCCGAATCTCTTGAAGAGAAGGGGAGGAGAAGGGAGCCCATTGTCAAGCACAGGCAGCTGCAGAGGAATCCCTTCAGTTTTGGACAATTGCGAATAGATATCAACTGGAGGGAATTGCATCTCGTGGTCCCATCGCATATGCTCTTCAGCTCCGGAAGATTACATAGACCAAGGTTCATTAACTTCAGGAAGGAAAAATGCGTCATTTTGGCAACAGTGCCCATTATCACCTCTATGCCCTTGCAGTCTTTGACTAATATCTTGAAGAGAAGGGGGAGGAGAAGGGAGCCCATTGTCAAGCACAGGCAGATGCAGAGGAATCCCCTTCAGTTTTGGACAATTGCGAATAGATATCAACTGGAGGGAATTGCATCTCGTGGTCCCATCGCATATGCTCTTCAGCTCCGGAAGATTACATAGACCAAGGCTCATTAACTTCAGGAAGGAAAAGTGCGTCATTTTGGCAACAGTGCCCATTATCACCTCTATGCCCTTGCAGTCTTTGACTAATATCTCTTGGAGGAAAGGGAGGTGGAGCACCATGTCTTGCGTCAGCAGCGCCCTCTTCATGTTGTTGCAACAATTTACTTCAAGATATGTAAGGTGACAAGTGGCTCCGCTTGGCAATGGGCCATGTATTATCTCCTCTAAGTTCTCACAACACTTTGTTATAATATCGTTCAGATTTGGAAGGAGAGTGGTCAGCCACTCCCATTCCATCACTCTCTTCATTTCATGACACCCGGACAATTCCAATGATTGCACACTTTCTGGAAGCAGAGCGCAGCCATCACCACTTGTTCCATCTATACTTGCAGCGATATGGTCGCAACTATCAATGAGTAAAGACCTCTCAGTCTTCCTCCCACACCAAAGGCTGAAATTTTCTGGTGCACCCATCACGAGCATGTACCGTTGGCAACTATTTCGCTCGAGAGACCCCACACATGCATTGAACATTTCCACATTGGAAACAGAACAATGAAGTTCCTCCACCTTCTGTAATTTTACCTCTTCTCCTGCCCTTAGCTTTTTAATCGCGAGATATTGCAAGTTCACCAGCTTCCCCAACACTCCCTCCGGTAATGTCTCTATCTTTGTGCCATCTAGGGCGAGGTACCTCAGGTTTGCCAACATCTCCATGCCCTCTGGCACTTCTTCAAGACTTTCACACCCTTTGAGGTCCAACTTTCTTAGGGATCCCAACTTTCCAACATAAGGAATAAAGCGTAATGCGAAACAACTTTGCAGTAACAGTGCTTCCAAGCTCTCCAACTGGGAGATGGAGTCCGGTAATTTTGTGATTCCAGTGCGGCCCAGATCTAGAACCGTCAGCCCCTTTAGATGTCTGAAGAAAGATTCATGGATGTCTCCCAAGGTCGAATTGTCATACAAAGACAGCCGCGTCAGTTTAGGGCAATTTGGTGATACGTTGTATGGCATTTCTTCTATTTTGTTGCCTTGTAAAAAGACTTTCTCTAGACGATCAGTCCAGAATACTTCCTCCGGTATTTCTTTCAACCCCATATAGGCCTTAACCATGTGAGTTGTGCTCCGCACTACATGCAATGCCATGTCCCTTGTCAACGGGTGTAGATACCGATGCCCTTTTTCAGGATCCAACAGGCCAGCCCCTTCTATTTTATCCAATATATTGTTACCCTGATCGTACAGTCCTTGCCTGGTGGCAATTCCACCTAACAAACCTTCTTCTATAAAAGACTATCAAATACTCTCTGTCAGCTTCTGAAAGGAGATTTCCAGAACAAAGCATTGAATGCAGGAAACACTGTTGCACTTGTTCATCACCCAAGTTCAAGTAACTGAGCTGCAGACTCTTGAACACATCAAGCTCCATCCTGGACTCTTCTAAATTTCCCAACATGTCTCTCCACTCACGCTCTTTCTTTACCCCTCTCATGCGACTTGCAATCTCAATGATCCCAAGTGGCAGACCACAACACCTATCAAGAAGAGACCTTGCAATTTGTACAACTTCCTGAGGGAGTTCTCCCGCAAAGCAAAGCTTCTTTAAAAATAACCTCCAAGAATCTTCCATATCGAGAAGCTCTATCTTAATTTGCTTTTGACAGAGCATCATACGACACACATCTGGTGATCGAGTTGTCACTATCAACTTTAGTTTGCCCGTTTCAACTGGAATACCCACATCCTTAACTTCAAAGGGCTTCCAAAGGCCATCTAAAATTAGGATGCATCCCTTCTTTGCATTCAGATGTCCATACAATAGGCCCGCCCTTCTCTTCACGTCCTTCTCATTTGAAAGATTGTCTAGTCCAACCGCATTGGCAATCTCTCCTTGTAGCGCATAAACACTAAAATCCTGAGGTACAGCAATCCAGAATACATATGACGGAAGATAATCAAGGAGACTGACATAGACATGCCTCAAAATGGCCGTCTTGCCACTCCACCCATACCATAAACACCGAGTATGAAAAACTCATTCCGCAATATAGTGTAAAACATCTCCTTCACCTTCCGTCGAGTTTCTTTGCCTAATAATTCTTCTTTTGTCACCAAATGAGGTGTTTTGCTAGATCTAACAAGTGCCATCGCCTCTTGCCGAAATCTTCCTGGAACTGGAAGAATCTGTTCAACTTCTTTGCTCAACCCTTCCACCTCTGCTACTTTCTACGGTGGGAAAGATATTCCTTCTCTAATTGCCTGCACTACACTCCAATATTGCTCTTCTATTCTCATCCACTTCGACTTTAGCTTGTTCATGTCCGCTTGGCGACTGCCGATGAGTTCTTCCAGCTTTCTTTTGAGAGATGTCATATCCGCGTTGGCAAGCCTACGGGTACCTCGTTGACTCTTAGCTGGTGCAACATGCGTTCTCGCACCTAAACTCAATTATAAGAGAAAATTCACTATTAGGTACTTCCGAGATATATTTTATAGATATGTTACACATACAGATATAAAAATTGTAACTTTGTATTCACTTTTTCAAACAAAAATATTATATACAACATTCTATATGATAATTGATATGTTATGTAGGCATCATGTCACAATAGTAAAACACTAGCGACCCCACATAATGAGCTCTACATTGGAAAAAAAAATTGACTTAAAATTAAAATTCATAGGAATTATCTTTGACAAATAATTTAATCATATATACGCCAATGCTCATGTAGGAGATCGTAGGAGACAGAGAGCCATGGCTTTTCAAGATTCGAACGCCAGACTTCAAAACATTTGTCTTTTTCATTTTCAAAGATCTAGTGATTATCAATGACCGACTCTAAAACTCCTCTTTTCCTATTAATTCCTGACTATACTGTTTCTCCATAACTATTAGAAATCTGAGCATCCTGCCTATATCCCTGTTCTTAGGTGAAGATTAGAAGACAAATAAAGCAGCCTGCACAAGCTTCAACGTATGGCAAATTTAGAGATGCATGCATGCCATGTGGAACCTCCATATTGCATTCTCCCTCTTTGGTATTCAGTGGGCACAGTTTTCAAACTGTGCTCTGCAGATTGAAAACTATATTTCGCTTCTGTCTTAAAAACGGATGCTCTTTATGCAGATGATCTAAGGGGATAGAGAGAGCCATTGTTTTTCAAAATTTAAATGTCACACTTAGGAGCACTGTTCTGTCCATTTTCAAAGATCTATTAATTATCAATGACTGACTCTTAAACATCCTGCACGAGCTTTTACAAAAGGGGAATTGGGAGATGCACATACCTTGGGGAACCTCTGTATTGGGTTCTTCCTCTTCTGCATTCAGTAGGCGTGGCATGTTAGACAAATCCTCTGCATTGGGTTATTCAGTGGGCATGGCATGTCAGACAAATCAACAACAATTCGTTAGGCAGAAACTCAACAAGCTCCCATAATTTAAATGCCGCGCTCGGCATTTCGCCTGTAACCCACAGAAGAGTGACAGATATGTTTCAAGTGACTGGGTACCAACAAGCAAGACCCTGGGAACTTCTTTTGAAAAGACAGGAAACAATGCTCAAATTTTGCTCTTCAGATTAAAAACTATTGCTCTGTCGTTTGCTTCTTATACACAAGCCTGGCTTAGTTTTTCCGTGAATGACTCGGATGCAGCAAATTGTTCTACCAACTCAAAATTTCAGCCTATATGAACCTATATGTGAAATCATAGATTCATAATGAAAAAATGGGACGGGGATTTGGAGATTTGTAAGGATAAAAGATTTGGTGAAGTGAGCATGAAAAGTGAAATTTTGAGTCAAGCTCACCAAAACCCAACTTAATTGTCCAATTTGATTATTTGGAAGTTTCCAAACTCCTAACATCACATAATTTGCTGCTACATCTAAGATTCTCTCAACATTATTTCATGGCCCCGCTAAGCTGCACCCTCAAGTTCTTCAATTTGCTTATTTTCTATTTTATGCCAATCAATTGTAACGATGGACGGTAAACTATCCAGTTTGCCCGCATCTAGTATGGCTTGGCTTGACCAAAGGCTTTCAACCCCAGTTGGAGTTGAGAACGATTGAAGTGGAAGCCATCAGTCAAGCCAATTATGTAACTTGGCGTTGATAAACCAATAAAAATCTTCGCTCTTTGCTCAACGGGAACATTAATTATCTTATTTGATAGAGAACGCCTTCCGGGAAAAAGCTCCAGACACAAGACCAGACATGATTATTGCTTATTTTCTGTTCCATATTTGGCCGATTAAACAATTTAAGTGTCTTATGTTTCTTACAGATATAGAAGATCTGGAAATTTAAGTAGAAATATCCTTTAATAGAGCGTCACGAGTTGCAACAGAAAATTCAGACAGGCATGCAATTGCATAACGAGGGCAAAAGACAACGTACAATGAGGAGGACTGAAGTTCCGGTCCAGTTGCTAATCTCTGGCGTCGATATGTTCCTTCAGCCCCTGATCACACGCCCTCGACTCCGGTTACAGCAAAATTCCCATGGCCCGGCTTCAACTGCCCGCTCGAGTTCTTCTCCCTCGATGTCGATCTCGTTCGCATGGAAATTTGGAGAGGCGGGATACGGCCAGAGGAAATAAGGAAGAGGGAAGACAGAGAGGAGGAAGACACCACAATATAGGTATAGAAAACCCTAGAAACCGAGAGTGCCCCTCGATTGTCGTGCTCGGCACATCTGCACCGTTCGTTTTCAAACGAGCACAGACCATCGTTGGATTATGTAAATCACCCCCGGCCCACAAAAAAGAACACCAAACACAAAAAAAAAAAAAAAAAAAAAAAAAACAGAGAAATTTTATTTACATTCAAAATTTCCGAAAATTGATTCCATAAAAAAACCATATGGTATTCCCAAATCATTGACCAGAATTACTAATCCTTGAAAGGACGAAATTGCATTTAAATTTACTTCTTTGTTTTTTCTATATGAAAAATTACTCAAGATGCATAAAAAAAAAAAAAAACTAATTATCTCATGATTGCTTGATTTGCATCTATTATAGGGAAGTACAATTATCACGACCCTAGCCATGGGAAAAATGCCAAATGTTCTCATGATATGAGTTAACATATGGCCATGGGAACACGAACGATTTCTCTTGCAAGATGATGCTTATGCTTGGCTACGATTCACCCGAGCCCTATCAATCACAAATCGTTTCCCCAGTCAATCATGGACATAAGATTTTATTCATAAGTTGCCACTAACCCGTAAGAGGTCGTTTTAAGGAAAATTAAATTGTACCAGGTTATTTTATTTCTTCGAGCTAGAATTTTCGAGTGGGGACTTGGAAATAGGGGATACATATCAAAGAAAGTTTTAACCTTTGGAATTAGGGTATGTGCTTTTCTTTGATACATTGTGATTAGTATCAATGGTAAATTACTTCAAGGTGCGTAAATAGAGGGATTCAAACCCTTGGTAAACAAAAGCTTACATAGCATTACCAATGTTATGCCTTGAACCCATTGGCCATCTTTCATACATAATGATATATCTCAACAGCTGAAGGAATACTCAATCATTCATTTGGTACTTTTTTATTCACATCATAAATATATCACATCATGGCAAAATGAGGTTTCGCAGTTTAACGAATCTTCGACTCATTTGATGGGATAGTTAGTAGAATGGTGACTTATCAAAGTAGTGAAATATGAAACCTTACTATTCTAGGATCTCTTTCTTGTTTGGTTAATCACCTGAATAACATGATCCCCAAAAGAAATCGTCTGATGGATATAGTAACGATCAAATGCACTTCGCGGATAGAATTCATCAAAACCTTTACCATTATATTGATCGTCCAACCTCGAGTTTTTAAACAAAGGTCAGATTCGTAAGAAGACTAGAGAGGAGATTTTCCGCAATTGCATCTTGTGTAGATTCGACATTTGATGTAAACTTAATAGACTCATGACAAGGGCAAGTATCTCTAGTTTTTTCACCCATAAGTGAAATTAGAGCTTCAACTCTTTCTTTGTCGTCATAACCATTTGATTTTGATGTGGTTTTGTATGCTGATTCAACCATGAATTGTCGTTCTTTCTTTCACTCGTTCAATGTCAAATACACACAATGCCAGCCGCAGCCTCAGACTTCCGAGACCTCACCAAACCACGACGACACTCACCTAGGACTCAGGCAAGTAAATTGCCTTCCTTTTTATGTTACGTAGGTTGATTGCCATGCGCGAAGGTTGATTCCTCAGATTTTAGTTGTCTTGGTTGATTTCGTACATAGTTGTGTTAGTTGGCGATTTCAGCAAATGTACATTCCGAGCATTGTTGAAATGATGGTTTATTGAGTTCACTAAGTTGTTGAAGTACTAAATGTTGAGATTTATGTTGCTTTGAGCTTAAATGGCACAAGTCAAGGACAAATCCGAGGATACTACTATTTTTGTTTTAGTTTACTGTAGACTGTACTTTTTCCAATTTTATACTCGTTTTTTGTGGTATGAGTTTTGTGAGGGATTCTTCAAAAAAAGTTTCTCATTAAACTTTGTTCTATGACATACTTTATTTTCGGATTTTTTTGGACTTCGTATGTTCAAAATATATTTAAAAACTAAAGAGGGTTTGAAACAGTTTTCTCGGATTTTTATTGACCTTTACTCGGTTTTTATTTTCGATGAAATTTTCAACGAAATTATCATATCACATTACTCCCATGTCACTTGGCACATGATTCTTTAAGGCTGAAAATGAAATGAAAATTCCATGTGGTAATATTTGAAAATTGAAGAACCTTAGCAGTCATTAGTTTCTTGTTGAAGATAGACAACTGAGCAATATTAAAGTAATAAAATATTTTAGTCACATAAATGGGAAGATTTTTAATTTCTCTCGTTGTTTTTTTACATTGAACCAATTAGGTGATTCCTTCTTTACTGAATATTCAAACTAAGTTTTAAATTAAGTAAAATCTTTTTAAGTCTAAATGATCACCTTGTCAAACTCCGCCTAATCTAATTGAATATTGGAGATTTTAGTGTTAGAACTTAATTACGACCATTTGTCATGACCTTACCTCAAGTGCTTCAATTAGGGATTTAACTAATAGATTATTAAGCCTATACTTAACTCGAGCTCTCCCAGCCCTATATTAATTTGTAACTCAGGTTCAAGTGATTTAACATGCAAATGATTTTTTTCAAGGAATCACCGCGAGTCGGTTTTTTTTTTGTGTGTCAATTAGATACCCAAGTATGAGAGAATTGATTTACTTCTACGAACTAGAGATTACAAATTTGATGACTTGGGCTAGGTTACTCTAACGCTCTTTCAATACCTTTCTTTCATTCAAAAAAGTTTGATAGGCAGATTGAAGACATGTGAAGTGATTATACGGGTGCGCAACCCTTAATGAAACACCTGACAATCAAAACAACAAACAAATTGCAAAGATATAAAAGAAGTACTTACTTTAAAGTAACGCGAGCATCTGTAATATTAATTAGAATAATCACAAATTCAACCTAGATATATGTTTCTAATTAACACAATTACATACAATTTTATTTTTTTTGGGATGTATATCTAATTGGAGAGAGGGGGGGCCTACTTGGTCAAGAAGCATTAATTGTTGGACATCCTTATCCTCCAAGTTTCCAACTAGATCCTAGGATAGCTTGGACACTTCATCTTGCTCATTGAATGGCTAAATTCCAAGAGATATTAATGTGAACGTATCTTGAGTTCGAAGTTTGAACTTGACTTGCCTTCTCTCTCTTTTCCTCTTGGGTGTGTGACCATTTCCTCATGGGCTCCAAAGTCCACAATTCATACTTAGGTATTTAGGGTATGATTAGGCCTAGGCTATAGGGACATCCTTTGCACCCCATCATTTAATACGTTCACATGAATTCACATTTGTTACACTTTTTTTCTAAGAAAGTTTGACTAGTCCAAGCTTCATACTTGTCTTCTAAGGCTAAGGCCTGATGTGCCACGTGTCCATCTCAACGATGCTCCTTAATTAACTACAAGATGAGGGCATTAAATACAACTTGGAATATCTTGGTTTTGAAGGCTTTATCATTAGGCAGGGACTAATCAAGTTTGACCACAATCGACTATCTCATTTGGCTCGAGATTCGTGCCTAAGACATGATAAGAGGAAGCAGACACAACCGAGCTTAACTAGTAAAACCAAGTTCGAACTTCTCTTTTACCATGTAAAAGGCTCGAAGTTGAGGATGTTACAATATGCAAAGCAATCCTTTTGTATTTATCAAGGTAAGGAAAGTAGATAAAGAAATATAATCAGCTAAATCACAAAATATCATCAAATTGCTAAAGATATCATCCACAATTCAAATTAGGACAATATTTAATCAACTTGATTATTTCACAGATAAAACTGATAAGTTCATCTCAATCCTTAAAGATCAAAACATCAATTTTTAAGACTCCTGTGCGATTAATTATTCCGTTAAAAGCAACAGAAAAATCAATGTGTGGTTGTGGATGAGGAAACAAATCCTAATGAATTACCTATTACTCAAACGTGCATATTAGATATATTCACAGTTACCATATGGCTTTGTTGTTGGATTCACGCTTTGGAGCTTCGTTTATGGAAGATAGCAGTGGAAAATGTCCCCCTTCCCCTCGAGGAACTGTCGTGACGACCTCGGGTGAACCACCTAGAGTTTGGCTAATGGAATACTAAGCCTAAACTTAGCTCGGGTTCTCCCAAGCCCATACCAATTCACGACTTATGTTCGAGTTCTTAACATGCAAATGATTATTCAATTAAGAGTCGCTATTAATCTATTTTTGGTGGGTCGATTAGAAACCTAAGTAAAGTAACGGGAGATTTACTTTATTCTTACAAACCAGAGATTTATGAGTTAATGGACTTAATTACGCTAGATTTTTTTAACGCCCTTTTAGTACTTTTCTCTTTTATTTTGAAAAAAAAAAATGTTTGTCAAGCAGCTTGAATTGATTTTAATTTACTTCCCTAATATGTGAGGTTATCACGCGAGTGCGCAAACCACCAATTTAACACCCAAATAGCACAGTGAATAAATTGTAGGACTTACCTCATGGTATCAAAAGCATCTGTGATGTTAGATCAAAATTCACATCAACAGTCCTAGATATGATTTCTAATTAACACGCAATCACTTATTTAATGAGAATCATGTATTATGCAATGTAATGTTACTAATCTAACATGAAATGATACGACATGGCAATATGACCTAAAATATATGACGTAAGTGAAATATTTTGTGTTTTCTTAATGAGCATGTGACCTATCCTAGAGAATGAAATTAATTTATTCAAAGACAATTTTTTTGGTATTTTCCATGAAATTCGAAATTAGAAAATTGAAAAATTATCTATCCAAATTAAGATATCATCCAACTTATATTAAGATTTAGATTAGGTCAAATATTAATTTAAACTAGGATGTTATCTCTAACCTAAAATGCAATCTATCTAGGAAAAATATCTAAACTTAAAAATTAAACATGCAATCTTATCCTAATATGCAATGACGTGCAAAGAATGTCCTAATTCTAATTTTTTTTTTATTTTTTTCTATGAAATTCGAAATTAAAATTGACACATAATTAAACGTGCAATTTAAAAAAAAAACTAACATCTTAAGTGAATGCATTTTTTTTTTGGATTTTTATTTTTCAAAAATTCGAAATAAATAAATTCCCTATGCAAAATAACCCTAAAACGATAAACCTAATCTAACTCAAATTTTTTTGGATTTTCTTTTACGAAAACAAAATTGATCAAAAGACATGACATCAATCGGGCAAGATAAGATCGATATCCATAGATTGACGAATCGGATTGGATTGGTCAATTTTAAATAAAACCGTGAATTGAATCTCGAGCGTGAGATTGGATTGGCGATTTTTCATGCGATTGCGAGTCGGATTTGAGGCATGGAAATGGGACTGTCAATCCCTAATTTAAAAGGTTGCTCGAATTGTGAATATCGATTAGGGATTTCAATTGGATACATTAAGGAATACTTTGGATAAAGAAACAAAATATTAAAACAAATAAATAACATAAAATAAAAAACTATCTAATTTGAATTTTCTTCCAAACAAGATTTAACAACCGACGGTCGTGGATCGCAAATCGGGGCTCGGTAGGGCTCAAGGATGGGTCGCCGTGATGGTGGGTCGCTGGAGCTCCAGTGAGGATCGGCGGCGAGTTGCTATAGACGTCACTCTGAGGTTCTGCAGGCGTGGTCATTGGACATGGCAGCAAGGGCGACCGGAGTCACGGATATTGCAGCGGCGTCGCTCAAAGAGGGCTCAGAGCGGCGTGCAAGGGGTTGGCATTCAGTTCAGGACCTGCTGATGTCTGGCAAAGGGACAACAGCTGCTGCATTGCGGTTGGGGGTGGAGGCAGTAGCAGCGGGCGTTGGCGTTGGGTCGTGCGGTGGCTCGGTGTTCGATTCTAGCGTCACGGCTCAAAGGCGCTGCAAGTGTCAAGTCATGCTACAAGAGTGATGGTGGACATGGGGGACAAGCATCCGGGCGGAGGCATTGGGTCACCGCGGGCGAAGCAAAGCAAGGATAGAGATGAAGCAGCAAGTAGGTCACGAGATCTCGAGTTGCTGGTGTTGACGCTTGGGCAAGGAAACTCGACTTAACAACAGGGGGGGAACAACGATGACGGGCGGACACGACGTTGCAACCAGCGACGGTGGTGGCGTTTGGAAGCGCGGTGGTGTGGCGGCAGTGAGGCAACGGCATGGCGGCGGTGGTAGTGCGAAAGAGGCGGGCAACAAGGACACCGGACTGGAACTGACGAAGAAGATGAATAGTTGTTCATCTTTTTGCTTTTTTCTCTTCTTTTTTTCTTTTTTCCTGCTCTCACACAGCTCTATCTCACGTCACTTTCTCTTTGTCGCCTTCTGCCCTTCTGTTGACTTTTCCCCTTTTCCCCAAAAAGAACCCCAAAAGAAAGCTTTTCTTTTCTTTTTGTTGCTCTTTTCTTTTAAGAATGAAGGAAGTGAAAGACCCCAAAAGAAACCAAGAAAAGCCCCCCGTCTCTCTCCATACACGGCTCCTTTTATAGTCCAAGTATGTAATCTTCGCGGAATATTTTATCTCATTTTTCAATATGCACGAAGATCGCCTATAACCTCTCGAACGAAAAATCCTATTAATTTCCTCATTTCTTAAGCTGCGCTTGGTTGACCGAATAAAAACTAGGATATGATATGTTTTATCCTATCCCGTGTTTGGTAGCTATCTAGGATAGGATAAAGTCGGATATAGAAGGGATATAAACCGGATAAAAAAAAACTGAGGGGGGTAGGATAAGGTTGGATAGGATTTCCTTTAGAAATGGAAGGTAGCGATTTCAGTCAAACTCATGGAAGGGGAACAAAGAGAGATCAACATGTATGGACAATACATGAAGAAAATGCATTTCTAGATGGTCTTGAAGAATTTGTTACGTGAGGAATGAAAGCCGATAACGGCTTCAAGAGTGGTTACATGATTATGTTAGAGAAGTGGTTTGAAGAAAAGTTCCTTTGTTCTGGCATCAAGGGTAATCCTCACATAGAATCGAAAATGAAAAACTTGAAAAAGTTGTATAATCAGATATATGACTTGAGAAATCATGTGACTTTAGGTGGGACCATGAAAAGCATTGGCCGGTGACCGGAATTTCGTGCCGATTGCTGTGGTGTTCTTTGTTTATTTAGTTGAGTACTAGATTGTGGTAACTGAGTGAAATTTGAGATTATGAGGATTTATACCAAAAATTAGATCATGTGGGTATAAATCTAAGAAATTGTCGAGTGAGGTCGTGATGCCACTAAACCTAAGAAAAGTGTCGAGTGAGGCCGTGATGCCACTAAACCTAGAAAATTGCTAGGTGGGGCCTTGATGACCATCAAATATAAAAAAGTTGCTAGTGGGGCCGTGATTACCACTTAATCTAGGTTGTGCCTATTAGGCCGTGGCTAAAGGTTGAGAATGATTAATCGAGGTGACCGTGTGATGGTTTCGATGACATGTAATCGACCAAGTTGATTGATTGATAAGTCAATCTGATTGAATTGAGTGGATGATGTACTAGTCAACATATATGAATTGAACTGACTTGCAGGAAGGAACTGAGGTCAAGGTAAGTTCTCTGACACCTGTTTGTGCTTAGGTAGCCTTTAGAGCGTATTGGCTTCTTATTCGGGTTTTAGGGGATAGAACTTGCTGAGACGTAGTCTCACCCCGTTGTGGGACAATATTTCGGGTCCCTAGATGGCAACACCTCCCCCTCCTCCCGTGCATTTTGGTATACCGGAGGTAGTCACAGAAGTAGATAATCATATTCCGATACACCCTCACCCTGAAGGATTGGAGTATGTAATGATAAAATCCACTATCTGGGTCAACATGGGTGAACCCAAAAAGGTGCCTCATAGGTACCGGCCATGGTATCGTCACTATCATGACGGGGGAAGGGAGGGTCTTGTGCCGGAATCTGATGTACCTCGGTATGTTTGGAGGTTGCGCTTGGGAAGGGCACAACAAATCCTAAGGGTGGATCAATAGCGGATGCCAAGGATCCCAAACTCGAAAGAAATCCTGACTCTTCGGTATACTCAGCCGAGGCAGCCAACTGGAGCGTGAAAGAAGTTGAGCTCAATGAGGACGAGGAGGTGGAACATGAAGAATTTAGCGATGATAAATAGTTGTGGTTGTTAAACCCCCGCCCCCTGTTTGAGAACCTGTCATAATGTATATGTTTTTATATACCTAGACCAACTTATATAATATATGACATAGTCTACTATGTATGTATGTATGTATGTATGTATGTATGTATATAAGCGTGATTGTGTGGTTTGAAATTTTGTGGCCCTGCTTTCTTATCACATTGTTTTATTGTCTGTGGATTATTGTTTATATGCTTCCGCATGCATATTAAAAAGAAAGGGTCGGCGATGTGTCATGGGACGTCGTTATTTAATCAACCAAGGTGAGGGATGGGCACGTGCTCAGAGGATCAGGGCGTGACATCCCTGTTTAAGTGGTATCAAAGCAATGGTTAAAGATTGGAGTGATAAGGTGCGATGGATATGGGATAGTAAGTAGGAGAGGCCTTTAAATTCGTGATCGATGCATGTCAGTGGTTGTTGTTTGGTAAAATCGCTTGTTGTGTGTGGATCGCTCCTCTTCTAATCTAGTGTGGATTTGGAAGACAGATTTCAGTAGAAAAGACTGAACCATGAGCAAGCCGGAGCAGAGAACTCTGAGAAAGCGAACTATTAGGCCTACAGTTCAGGTTAGAACGCCGACAAGGGTCGATACTTGATGAGGCAGAGCTAGGGCACCGGCATAGGCCAGTGCCAGTGGAGTAGCGCCACCTCCTGTTGGTGCTGGGGTAATATCCCTTGGTGATCCTAGGATCGAAAGGATCATGTGAGTGCTAGAGGTAATGGGGAATTGGATGGATCGGCAGGCTTAGAATCAAGCTGTTGTTGTTGAAGCCGTTGCTTAGGCTGCTACTGCTGTTGAAGTTGTTGCTCAAGCTGCTACTGCTGTTGAAGCCATTGCTCAAGCTGCTATTGCTGCTGCCATTGTCGCTGCCACTGAGGCCACACTTGTTGCCACACCTGTTGTTGCACCCGCCATAGTTTAACCTAAGAATGTCGTGGTGCAGAGAGATAGGCCGATCCATAAGCTTGTCAAGCAGTTTCTGAAGCTGAGCCTGCCAAGATTTTTGGGTGTTGGAGACCCCGAGGCCACTTCACTATGGATTTAGGATCTTAAGAAAGCGTTTGCATTGCTGATGTGCAATGAATAAGAGAAGGTGGTACTGGCTGTGTACCAACTTCAAAGCAATGCGAATATTTGGTGGAGAGCCGCCAAGGATACCGTATTCTCGAAAGGTGTGGTCTAGGTGTGGGACACCTTCCTTAGAGCTTTTAATGATTAGTACTTCTCGGGTATTGCTCGGAAACAAAAGATAAATGAGTTCCAACGTCTCCGCTAGGGGAGCATGACAGTTGACTAATATGGAGTCAAATTTGCAGAATTCTCATAGTATGCTTCGAGGTTGGTAGAATACCCTAAAGAGAAAGCCCGAAAATTCAGAAGTGGTCTTAGTGAAGTTTGTCTCAAATAAGAACCTAAAGTGGTCATTTAGTCTCGAAGAAGGACCTCACTCGCCAGCTGGTGAATAGATGCATCTCCGATGCATATTCTAGTAACCTGATTAGGGTATTTTCGTCCATTTTTTTTTTCATTTGTTGTTGCCCTGTTCATTCTCTTCTTCGTCCCCTGTTCACTTATTCTTGCCCAAATCAAGAACACCAAACTTAGGGAAAGGCCGGCGAGCGCTAGCCGCTGGTAAGGGTCGGGCCGAGGGCTTGATGCCCATTGATGGAAGTGGGCAAGGGCCGTTGAGCCTTGCTGGTCGTGGGGGAGGGGGCTGTCCAAATCGAGGCCCTATAAGGAGGTCCTCGAGGGCAAAAGGGGTAGCCGGAGAAGTCATCGATCTAGGAGCGGTGGTGGGAGGAAGGGATGGAGAAGGTGACATGGGTGTCCCAGTTGTAGTCCTAGCAGAAGACGAGGTTGTCAGTGGAGCAGTGGGCGGAGGCGAGGGAGGTCGCCCCTCGCGGCCATCAGCAAGGTCGCCCCTTGCTAGCCTTGGGCGAGGGCTCGCCCACCTCACCGGCCACTAATAAGGGCCAATGAGGGCCCCGCAAGGCCTCGCATGCAGCCAACGAGAGCTCGACGACCCTCATCGGCCATGGCCAAGGCCACCCTCGCCAGATTTAGCGAGGGTTGGCCTACAAGTCCTCGCCCACTGCCAGCGATGGGTATCCAGCCCTTGCCGGCCCTCACCAATGGTCGACACTCGACGGTCCTTCCCAAGTATGATGTTCTTGAGAATAAGACAAATATGGGACAAAGAAGATGATGAATGGTGCAACTATTGACCCAAAAATAAAAATAAAAATAAAGAACAAGACAACCGAAAATTAAAAAAAATAAAATTAATTGTACAATAATACCCCTGATTAGATCACTGGAATATGCATCAGAGATGCAACTGTTCTCCGACTAGCGAGTGAGATCATTTTTTGAGATTAAATGATCACTTTGGGTTCTTATTTGAGATAAACTCCACTTCATGTCTTCTTTTGAAAAAATGAAGGCACTTTGGGTCCTTATTTGGAATTTTCCCTAATTTAAAAGATACCGAGGTCTCCCGTTGCCTTAGGAACACGGAGATGTTGATATTTGTACTTTGTGGCAGCAAGATGGATATTTTGTATCGTCCCAGGAGGGAAAACTGAATCAGGGTTATGCCATCGTCAATTGCAGTGCCTTGCTTGTGGGGCAGGGCCGGCATGGTGCCGGCGGGACGAGAGGAAGGGTGTGCTTGGCGGGAAAGCGTTTCCATAGGCCAAGAACGGCAAGTAAGCCCATGGACCGATCTATTTGTGCCCTCTCGTGGCCTCTTTTGGGCCCGATCATAAAGAAGCGCGGACCGAGAATTGGGCTCTTATGACCAAAGTCTGACTGTACTAGCCTCGAGTCTCGCCCGATCTCCTCCGTCTGCAATTGCATCCACAAACGAAGTTGACAAAATCTTTCCCCGTTTTCCAGGAATTCACAATCCAGGAGGAAATGGTGGGAGAGAATAGCAGATCTACAAGATTGAGACAAAAAAAAAAAATTGAGGGAGGGCGAGAGAAGCTGAGGAATGGCAAAAGATGGTGAGGAAAGAAAAAGAACCGCTTCCACTACGCCACTCTGATTTGTTGTTCTCTTTCTTCATTTTATATATCTCGAACCATATATATTTTCTTTTAATTTCCGCCGCTCGTAACTAAACGACCGTGTGTCTGTGCGTTTGGCATCGTGGCTCGCTAAAAGCTTAATAATTCCGGGATGATCTCAAAATTGCTGGGTCCATTGTGATGTGCTCTAGAAAGTTCTCGGTCTATGAATAATCTTCCAGGATCAATTTGGGAGTCCCGAGCGTGTGGCTAGCATTAATAATTTCCTTTAATTCTTCTCCACAGAGAGATTTAGAATGAGGAGCTACTGCTTCGGGAATAAAGTCGTCTTTGCTCGTTTTCCTTTTGATTCCCTTTCAACCCCATGCTGTCCATAGATGCCATCGGCATTAGAGGCCTTCTCGTGGTCATTCTATTCCATTTTTCGAGGTCGTTGTCCCCTTTACATCATCTATTTTGCCATATTCATTCCTCTAGCTAAGCGGGTGATTTTCTAGCATTTCCTTTGTGAAAGATTGACCAAGATATATATAGTATAGCAGCTGAGAAGTGCTCACATCACATCCACGAAGTCTCCACGGTAACGTAGATTTCCCCAACTTTTCCTCAAACTTGGAGATTCTAAGGTTCTTGTTTCTTAGTACAAGTATTGAATTCCTAGTTTGAATTGTTCAAAAGAGATGATCCTTTTCACTATGGCACACTCCTAGGATTTTGTTGCTCGTTTCCTACCTCAAAATTCTTATCCTGAGTTTGTGGCTATATAATCCGAAGCAAAATTGTTCGGTTTTTACATTTCACTTGCTCTGAAGTTTAAACGTTAGAAATTTCTGGTACTATGACTATTGAAATTCGTGTCATAAATCAAATCCAACGTATAACAATTAACAATTATGGAAAATATAATCAAATGTATGTTACTGGCAAAGCTGGTAGATTGTTATCAACCTTTCCCTAAGAGGTAGAATGGCTATCTGCAATCTCAACGATTACAGTGATTGAGACTCAAAAAAGTCCGAGTGCCGAAAAACAAACATGAAAAAAGAAGCACATCAAGCTTCAACTTGATACAGGACCTCCTCAACATCCTCTATCCAGTTGGAATTTGGGTCGCTCCAGCACCATGGCCTCAATCCAAACTTGAAGGACAGCACCATCTCTAGCGCCTTAAACACCCTCCGGCCATCCATAAATTCTCTCCAAGCCTCGCTCACGATGCAGTAGTTGTTTTCGTATGGCGCCCGGTGATGGCCGCTTGTTGCAACCACGGCACGAGCAGCCCCAGATCCTGCAGTGCCACCATCAGCGGCGGGAGCTTGCTCTTCGTGATGTGGACCCACGAGTGGCACTGTTGGTTGAACATGACGCAGCCCTAGCACACGGCCACAAAACCGAGCATTGCTGGGTCGTTGCAAATGAATTCGATCGGGCCCACCACAAACGCCACTGCGCGAGCCAGCGCGTGGAGGTTGTTGGCTGCCTGGCGCCCAGTGATCGTCCAGGGCAGGAAGGCTTCTATCTGGGCACCGAAGACCGGGGTCGAGGCATCACCATAGTTGTCGATGCCCCGGTGGTAGACTCCAGATCCGAGGTCCGCTAGGACGTACTCGACCACTCCCGCCATGGATCACCGAGGAGTGAAGTAGCTTGTGATGAAGTGCGACAGACATCGAGGCTGCCGCGCAGGAAAGAAACCATCAGAACAGGAGCGAGAGACCACGTAAATAAGTCGAAATAGCGGCCATGGAGCGATTCAGTGGAGTGAAAAGACGCGTGGAGAGGAATGGGAAGGGTCCATGGTGTGGCTCGGATCGTGCTTGCGTGGTCCTTTTTAGGAATCAAGAGACTCTCCCGTGCAAATTCGTGTGGCGCATTCTTTCCACACAAGCCCCATACAGGCATGCACAAAAGCGAACGCAAGAAAATAAGAAAATAAACGAAGAAGCCAGAGTTCGATTTCACCCGTTGTTCGACGCTGTTAAGGTGGTCCATGGCCCATGTAGCTTTTGATTGGGGAAAGAAAAAGAAGTTGCAAAAACATAATTTTGGGCCACCGCCAGTTGTTTACTAAATTTAAGGATCCAACTAGGCTAACAGCCGTTACACTGAATTTGTAACGGTGCTTTTTTAGCTACAAATTTCACATTATGTTGGTTGGACTTATTTGGGCAACCGGAGTACTAAATGTCCAAAATAAATAGAAAAAAATGGCCCTTATGCTGCAAAATCACAAAAGCACCGTTTTAAAAGAATAATAAAAATCATAACCTTATTGTTGACAACTAAATTTTGGCAATCCGATCATTTATTTATTGCATAGAAAATTATGGGTTAATTTTATCCCTGAAAAAATATTAATTGCATAGCATATTAATTTATGTGCATTTGTTTTTAATTTACATTTTGTACATTGGACTGGTGGCGAATGGATTGGAATTAGTGGTTCTGAGCTTTAAATTAACAGGCGGGACTAAGCCCACGAAGCGAACATATTGGCCCAAGCCTATTTTTTTTTTTAAATGAAATTATCTCGTGAGAAAATAGGAATTTGAATTTTTCGAGATATAATGATTTTTTTTATAGGGCAAGTGTAAACGAATATTGCATTTGAAAAAAAATCTTCATGGATATCGATTTGAAAAAATTAAAAACCCTAATCAGTAGCCTATATAAAGGAAAACGCATAGGATTTTTAGAGAGGCCACACATTGAATATACGGCCGCACAAAAAAAGGGGCTTCTCTAGATTGCTAATTTAAAAAATTGACACTAAGGAAGAGAAGAGAAGATTTCCCTTGGGGCTTTTCGTTGGCCCCATTAAGAAAAGAAAAGGAAAAAGCTTGAGGAAAAGTGAAAAAAAGAAGAGAAAAGGGCTTCTATTCCTTGGGGAAAGGAGAAAAAGGAGCAGGTTTTTTTTTTCCTTTCGGTTGACTTGCTGCAGAGGAAAAAGCAAAGATAAAAAAAAAGAGCAGAGAGAGTGAGGGAGATGTGTGCCATGCGAAGCCCGCCGTCGCTACCACTGCTCCACCGCGTCTCTAATCAATCCCCACTACCGAGTTGTTCTCTGCCCTTCCCCGTCACCGACACAGCAGTAGCTCGCCGCCACTCCTGCAGCTAGCAATCGAAGCTTTGCCCTCGTTCGTCATGCGTCTGCGATCCGCAACGCCTTTGTCCGCTCGACGGCAGCCACCCAGCCTGCAGCAGCCTGAGCATCATGAGCGACGACTGCACCAAACCACTACCCAGCAGTTCGCCACCACCAATTGTTGGCGACTAGTTGGGCGAGGTCCGATGAGCTCACTAAAGGCTTGCCCAGCCATCGATGACCTCACTTGGCTAGGTAAGGCTCGATCTTGCCCAGATTTGGCAAGATCGAGCTCGCCCAGCCGTCGGCAGGGCTTGACCTCGTTGGGCCATTATGAGGTCTATGTCGCCTAGCCAAGGCTTAGCCGACGAGGCGCAACCTTGCCAAGGGCCAATGACGATCTAGCAAGTCGCCACTAGCCTATTGGGATAAGCTAGAAACCAATCGAGACATAAGAGTGTTGTCTCAATTCCTATGCAATCAGAGATTTTAGGAATAGGGACTTGTTTATGTCAATATTTCTATTAGCGCCACTGTGGTACTACTAACTTGAAAGGTTGTTTATCTAAATAGTCATACAATCTTAATTACTAATTATAATCCTTATGAAACCATTAAGCGTCTATGCAAATATTTTTGTAGTTTTTATTTTAATGTCTAGATTAATCCTAACCTTATTTAGAAAAAAGAAATTTACACTAAAATTATTGAAAAGTGATGCGGTAAGTAAACATCCAAGAAATTGAAATAACTTGAAAGTAAATGTAGAAAAGGAAAACCCGATACAAGTCGAGCAAATAATATTACATGGCCTTTATTATCATGCCCTAGGACAAGACCTCCATGAGCGAAATGGAAATTTAAATATGCATGAAATTACTTTAAATAATTTTAATCTATGCAAAATGGATTATTTATGAAAATGATTACAAAATATCAAAATATGATCAAGTTAGGACAACGACTTTATAAAATTAGGAAAATCTCATAAATGTCATTTATGCCCTAATTTGATACTATCTAACATTTTTTGATTTTTTAAAAAATTTTCAGATTTTTTGTTTTTTTATTATTCTTATTTTTTAAAAAATTAATAATAATTCCCTAAACTGATCTATGCTAACATGGAACAACTCAGTACATGAATATCACCATAATCGAACTCAAATTGACCGTTTTAAGATCGAATCTTGGTTTGGGCAATTTGTTGAACAATTGGTGTGCATCAACCCACCTCAAGCGACTTCCTCGAGCCGTGTCCATGACCTTCAATCTCAACCCATGGGCAATCTTATGTGGAACTAAACTGTTGAGGTTATACTACCATATGCAAATAACAAGATTAGATAGAAATCATAGTCTAAAACACACAAGAACCAAACTAAAATTAGCCTCAAATATGTTGGTTTAAGCTGATTTTTCAAATTTGGGTTTGAACCCAAGTAGGGCAAATATGTTGCATGCCCAAATTCAAGCCTCGACACTTATCACATATGAAATCTAATAAAAACATTACTTAATCCGAGTGGAAATAGGTAACATGGGTTTTTTAATTCAACAATCATCACAGAGAATGACCAACCGAATACATCGAAATGACCTCTCCAAGAAGCACACATGCAAAGTCCACACTAACCAGCCATGAATCAATGTGGATAGGCTTAGTTTTGGCCAAAGTTTTAGACGTTCTCAAAGTTCATACAGGGATTTAAAGACCAAACCAAGTTGACCTCAACATCATTTGTA
Organism: Eucalyptus grandis; assembly: GCF_016545825.1. Lineage (NCBI taxonomy): Eukaryota > Viridiplantae > Streptophyta > Magnoliopsida > Myrtales > Myrtaceae > Eucalyptus > Eucalyptus grandis. Next base: position 9,933,815 of record NC_052617.1, on the reverse strand, counting down.
ACCCCATACAACATTCATCAAGCTCATGAAGAAAAAAAAATGCAGGCAAAGGGGAGTAGCAAGTCAAGCATGTACGGCTATTGAAGAGGTTTTAAACATTTAGAAAAATTATAGTTTCAAAAATCAATTTTCTGGACTGGTTTTGCTCTTGATTTTTCATGATAAAAACATATTCAAACTTGAACAAAAAATATATTTAGGATGCTTGTCTTGCTTCCTAGTTTCTTTTGCAAGTGACTTTTGGCCAAGCAAACCAAAAAATTATCTTTCGGAGGCATGTGAAAGTTGGTTCATTCATTTTTACAAAAAAAAAAAAGGTTGGTTCATTCAAACCAGAAAATGAGATTTGCAAAGAAAAAATTGACAACAAAAGTTTTCGTTGACCTCTAAAATTGGACTTCAAGACCTCTTTTGTTGGCAAATGTAACATCAAACCAAATTATATGTATTCTAGTTTAGGGTAAAAGTCATGGTTTTCCTCATTTGTCTCTCAATTTTCTCAAAAACACTTGCTTTCCCTCACCTGTGACCAACCGGGCTCAACACTTGGAAAAAATTTCAGACTTTCTTGGCCCGCCAGGAGGGTACTGTTTTGGGGGCTTTAGGAGACTTTCCCGATCTCTATTTGGGACGTGCGACCTATGGTTGGAAAGATCTTTGAGTGAAATTTCACTCTCTAATTGAAGGTTTTGGCTAATTTTGCAATAAGTTTGTGAAAATTTCACTTTTCTTTGCAAGAGTCGGTATGGGTTTGGCCTTCTTTTTTGAGTTGCATCTAAGGGTGTCTTTTGGGAACGGTCATGAGCTCCCTCTCCTCCTCCGTGTCTCCTACTACGTAGAAATTCGAAAGGGCGAGCATTAGAGCATAGCAATTACCTCAAAGGTGGTATTGTAAGTGACATGATGCTTTATTTGCAACATTAAGGGCAGAAAGTATAGCCCAAGTGCCAAAACTTGACACGATGGGACACTTACGTACTAAAACTTTGAAAATGTACACTTAAGTGCCACTTTCTTTGAAAAGTGGGACACTTAAGTGTCACCTCCGACAAACATTGCCGGAAATCCTACGTGGCAATATTTTATTATTTTTTATTGCTTACTTGGCTCGCTTTGGAGAGCCGACTCGACTCAAACTCACCCAAAATGACGTCGTCTACAAAATAAAAATTAAACTACTAGCTAAAATTTTATAAAAATAAAATTGTGTAAATAATTAATATAAAATTAATTAAATTTAATTTAAACTTAAATTTATTTAAAATATTCTAAAAATAAAATAAAAAAAAAACTTTTAAAAAAAAGGCGGTGGCCGAAGGGGCGGTTGAGGTTGAGCCCTCGCAACCGCTGCCTCCCCACCGTTGTCGAAAGGGCCGGCAATGGAGGGCGGGGTCGGCCGGGGTCGCCGGCCCCCGGCCGATCGGTGGCGAGGGCCCACGAGTCCTCGTCGGATTTGGGCTTGCGGCCCTTGCCACTAGTCGGCCGGGGCCGTGACCCCGGCCGACCCTCCCTCCTCCGTCGTCGGCCCTTCCCGACAATGAGGGCTCGTGAGCCCTCGCCCCCGGAGATCCGTGGCGAGGATCGCAATCCTCGCCCGGTCGGCCTGAGGGTCGGCGATCCCGGCGACCCTCCCCCTCCGTTGCGGCCCTTCTCGGCGGCGGCGGCGAGGCCTCGGCCCTCGGCCGCCCCCTTCGACACCCCCTTTTATAATTTATAATTTTAAGTTTTTATTTTTTTAGAATATTTTAAATACATTTAAGTTTAATTTTAATTTAATTAAGTTTTATATTAATTATTTACACATTTTTATTTTTTAGAATATTTTAAATAAATTTAGTTTAAATTTTAATTTAATTAATTTTTATATTAATTATTTACACATCGAGCTCAAACAATGTTGTTTTTGCATTTTCTCGCCACATCGGCGTGCAAAACGACGTCGTTTCGCACTCAACTTGCCGAAAAATTGCCACGTTAGCAATTTGGCTAGATTTTGACCGGAGTGGCACTTAAGTGATCCACTTTACTCTAATTATGTCACTTAAGTGTACCTTTCAAAAGTTTTGGCACTTAAGTGTCCCCCCGTGCCAAGTTTTGACACTCCAGGTGTCCATACCTTCAATATTAAGCTATTACTTTGTCACGTAATGATTTTCTCGTATTTGTATAATGCTAACTATCTATTGAAATATTGAAAATATATTATTTCGTAGAATTTAAGGAGGATAAAGAAATAGAAAAGTCAAAGTTGTGTGAGGTGGAGTAAAATCAATCGAATGTATAAAGAAAAAGGGGAAAAAATCGATTTTATTTATTTTAGTAATAAGCTATAGTTGTAGAATGAAAAAGAAAAGGGAAAAAGTCACGAAAACCCTCAACTTTGCCTAAAGTGACACATTTACCCCAAACTTTTTTTTTTTTTGCGTAAAAAACTCAAAACTTTTTAAACGGTGACACATTTTCTCCATCAAGGGCATTTTTGTCTTTTTGTTCTATTTTTCCTTTTCTTTTTCTTTTTCTTCTTCTTCCCTCGTCGGCCATGGTGGAGGGAAGCTGGCATCCGGCGGGGTCGCTCTCGCCGGCGTCGGGCGAGGCCTCCCTCGGCGACGTCGGCGAGGGCCTCCTTGCCGACGTCAAGCGAGGCCTCCTCGCCGGATCCGACGAGCATCCCTCACCGGACGCGGGGCGAGGGCAAAGACACCCTCGCTTGACGCGGGCGAGGGTGGCCCTCGCCAGCGATGGGCAGGACGGCCCTCGCCCGACGCCGGCGAGGGCCGCCTAGCCCGACGTCGACAAGGGCCGCCCTCGCCGTACGCCGAAAGAGAGAAGAAAAAAAATGAAAAAAATGGAAAAAATTTTAAAAAATGAAAAGACCAAAATGCGCTATAATTTTGGGGTAAATGTGTCACATAACAAAAGTTCAGGGTTTTTGTGTTACAAAAAAAGTTTAGGGTAAATATGTCACGGTTTGTAAAGTTCAGGGCTTTTCACATCACAAAAGAAAAGTTTGGGGTAAATGTGTCACTTTGGGCAAAATTTAGGATTTTTTGTGACTTTTTGCCAAAAGAAAAACATATAAAAATGTGAAAGCATGCGACAAGCACAGCTGTCTAATGGGCCCCATGCCCATTCATTTTCCTTCTCGATGTGGCCTCCCTATGGCGTTCAATTTCTCATTCACCATTGTGTGAACCCATCTTAATCCATGGATGTCAACAACAGGATTCTTAGTAAAAATAGAGATTCACCATCTTAATCCATGGATGTCAACAACATGATTCTTAGTAAAAATAGAGATTCACCATCTTAATCCATGGATGTCAACAACATGATTCTTAGTAAAAATAGAGATTCTCGTAAGATATAATTGAAAGAAAAGATACTCTATATTTATATTTTCTATATTTGAATTATATATACTATACATACAAAGCAAGAAGGAAAGATGACCTTCAGTTTATTTTATTTGCCTTGCCCAATTTGAATTTTGAAGAAGGAACCATTTTTTTTTATCTTGTTGCTAGAGGTTTCCTAATTAATAATAAGAAATATCAGTAGAAAAAAAAAAGAATTATCCGCATGATTCTTTCTACAATTTACAATTAAATATTATGATTATGTCACCAAAGAAAAAAGAAAGTCTTAAATAAAGCTGAAGGTAAGAGACAAATAATTGAGGCACATCTAGCTCTCAGACGAATCCCCCGAGTTCCATAAACGTCATCATTTCCATTCCCCATCTTGTGAACCCATATCCAGAAATGTCACGAGACCTCCAGGTAGTACCTGAGTTCTCTTTTTTCATTAACCATTGACACATTAGGGCATCCCATTAGTAGACCGACCCAGGCCGATTCATCAAATTCTAATATTATCGACCGTTTTTTGCGTATATCCAGAAATCTTTCTCATTATCACAGCGGATCCTAAAAAAAAGAGTTTATATCAAGTAAAATATATATTGCGTATATCCAGAAATCTTTCTCATTATCACAGCGGATCCTAAAAAAAAAAAGTTTATATCAAGTAAAATATATACTTCGACTTTCCTGTCAGCCCATATGCAGAAACATGAACCTATTTAATCCACCGTTGAGGCGTCATTTATCATCGTCCACCTGATTTTTGGTCAAAATCACGTCTCTTCCTCAAGCCGAGCCCTATACATGTCTCTGATTTTTGGTCAGCTCTACTTCTTGATGTGCTTCTTTGCTACTTACACGCATCTGAATCTTCTTTTTCTGTCCTAATCAGTATGTTGCCATGTCTCTATCTTTGCAATCTCCCATTTGTAAGAATCAAATGAAGACTCACCCACTGAACATACCTTATTTAACTAGATTACTTTTTATAGGATATTGAGAGCAGCGATGCCTAGAGAAAAGGATCCGTTTTGGCAGCATGTAACTCTCCAGAATGAAAGTAGCAAGTGGCGGTGTAATTTCTGTCTACAGGAGAATAGTGGAACGGCTACAAGGATCAAGGCTCACTTGGCTGGAATTGCACGTTTCGGTATTAAGGGATGTGAGAAAGTTCGTGATGATGTAAAAGCAGAAGCCAGGGACAGACTGATGTCTCAAAAAGTGATGGACTCAAGCGACAAAAGTGTATATGAGGAAGGGATACTGGGAAACGTTAGAGCAGCTCCGACTAGCCAATCCCATGGGTCAAATGTGGAGGGAGGAACCAACTTACAATTTCCACTAGGTATGCATTTCCAAAGTACTGCAGAAAATGGGCAGTTTAGCAAAGGAAATTTTTTTATCGATCTGATCTTAACTATGAATTGAGGTTTACATTAGTTTTTTAATGTCTAAACATCCATTTCACGGCATGTCAAAGCCACCAGCTTCCCTGCGCCCTATATCAATCCTACTAATGCTGTCGGGTATCTCAATCAATCACCAGGGGTGCCTCCTTTCCCATTGGATGGAGCACCAGTCACTCTAGTGCATCCGCCCACTAAATTCGTTCTTCCCTGATTCGCCAAGGGCTTGCATGTTTTTTTTTTTTTTGTTTATGAACAGAAATTTTTGTTTTTTTATTCCCAGAAATTAAAAAAAAAAAAAAAGAAAGCACGTTTGTTTGCGTTTTTGTTCAAAATCAGATTTTTGTTCCTGGAACACAAAAAGAACAGAAATAAGAAACAAAAAAAAATTATTTCTTGCTCCAGAAACGCTTTTGAAGAAACACTTTTCTTCTCTCTTATATTTTCTTCTTCTGTTCTTCTTCTTTTTTCTTTGGCCGGTCGCCCGCCTCGGCCATGGCCGGCGATCGGCCGTCGAGGGTCGGTGACCTCACTAGAGCGTCGCCGGCCCCGGCGACGCTTGGCCTCGCCTTGGTTGGGCCCGGCCCACAGCAGGCCTCGACCTCACCGAATGCAGGCGAGCTTGAGCTCGCCCGGCCAAAGGTGAGGCCGAGCGTCGCCCGACGCGGGCGAGGCGGCCAAGGCGAGGCCAAGCATCGCCGGCGTGGGTGAGGCTCGGCCTCGCCTAGATCTGGCGAGCCCGAGCGTCGTCGGCCCCGGTGAGGCTCGGCCTCGTCGGATGGGCGAGCTCGAGCTCGCCCGGACAAAGCGAGCCGAGCGTCGCCGGCGCGAGCGAGCTCGGCCTCGCTGGATCTAGGCGAGCTCGAGCTTGCCCAGCCAAGGTGAGGCCGAGCGTCGCCAGCGCGGGCGAGGCTCGGCCTCGCCGAGATCTGGCGAGCCCGAGCGTCGCCGGCGTGGGGCGAGGCTCGGCCTTGGCTTGGATGCAGGCGAGCCCGAGCTCGCCCGGCCAAGGCAAGGCCGGCGTCGCCGGCACTGGCAAGGCTCGGCCTCGCCTCGCCGGGGTGGCAAGCCTCACCGTGGGCTGGGCGAGGCTGGCGGCCGAAAGAAGAAAAGATAAAAAAGAAAGGAAAAATAAAATAAAATAATTAAAAAATTAAAAAAACAAAAAATGAATAAATTTACCAAACGTGTTTCTATTCATTTTTTATTCCTGAATAAATTTACCAAATGCATTTTCTGGTAAAAAATTGTTCCCCGGAATAGAAATATTTTTATTTTTATTTTTGTTCCCTAAAACAATTTTTAAATAGAAATGTTACCAAACTTGCCCCAAGTGATCAGGCGTGTTCTTTTGACCGAGTCTCTTTACCTTGAGACATTAAATGCACAACGGAATCCAAGTGCGCCATTGCCATCACAGAACCACCAGCTCCTTGATAACTCTTTCTAGATTCCAGAGCACATATAATAGGCCCATCACAGATTTCAGAGCACATCATAAATACACTAGACCCATCAACATCAGAAGGCATAAAATTATCGATCTATATTGAATGGGACTCACTCAGGCGTGTCCTATCACACTTGTTAAATATACTTAATGAAAGAAATATTCTTATTTTCAATGCATTGATTACACATAATAGAATAGAGATAGTGCATTGAAAATTACTAACTTTACTTTATTGGGTGTTTGACAAGGGTCACGAGAGGGCACTTATTAACAAAGTCCATATTAAATTTATCATTCACTTGATCTCTTTGTAAAACCCATGTTGCTTTGTTATGTGGAGTAAGAATGTTTTTATCAGAGTCTAACGCATGAAGTTGTGACTTATAAATTATGGATGCCTATAGGTGCATCAGCACGGGCATCATTATCCTTGAATGATCGAATTACCGACCCACCTTCTAACCAACCACTTCAAAGATGCAATGAAGAATGTGGAACTGAAACCAGTTCATTTCATCTTCGAGAATCAATGGACATAGATGCTGCAACTCATGAAGATTCGCAAGTTCTGGAGGGTGGAGCAAATATGGCCGGCTCATCATCACAAGGTATGCCTTGATTTACCTAAATAGCTACCGTTGTTCTGAATGAATCTTAGATATTCCCATATTATCTTACTCAAGCAAGCATTGATGTTTTCATTACAGTGATGATACTTCCTTTTTATTATCAAATCACTTCAGCATAACTCAAATTCATCTTGTTCCGTATTGCAAAGTTTCCAAATTATAGTGGTATCATTGCATATTCTGTATATCAGATATCACTATCTTTTTACTGCACGGTTTCTTTCAACAAAATATTTAACTTTATGTGCATGCTGATTTTCTTTGTCAATCTTTTTCATGATCAAGTTCTGTATGTTTTTTGACCTGTACCCATGGCTTGATTTGAAAGTCCCATTGCTAATTGATCTTACGCTTGAATATTTCTTGCAACCAGATTCGGTGCCCCCTCAACATCAAAGTGTTCCACAGCAATGCATTGATCATGAGACAAGGTCTGCGGAGCAGAATCCGACCATAGTTGCATGTCACCCACAAGATCTAATAGACATGGATCCATGTATTACATCATCATCACAAGCTCCAAATAATGCTCCACCTCCTATTCCACCTTGTGGAACAAGCCTGATAATCCCATTGTTATCACCAGGTCTATGTTTATTTACAAACATTAATCCTTATGTATCACCATGTTACATTATTATGGGGCAACAAAATGCTAAGATGAGACTTCTGACATATGATTTTTTAAATTGCAGTATTAGATATGAATGAGGGTGCGCCAATGACGAGTCATCAAAACACAGGCAACGACATTGAAGGGAATAGAGATTTAAAAGAAAACTAGAATTATTATATAGCAAAGAAGCTAGCATAAGGGATGAGTTACTATTTGCTGCATCTCTGTCCCTATGGAAGCTGAGCGCGGAAGTTGCGAATTGGTTGGCGGATGTGGAGAAGCTTAGAAATAATATATGTAGTATTGAAGCAGCAAGTGAGGATTGTTTGCCATCACATCAAGAGGTGGATAAATTGACTCGAGGAGTAGAAGACCTTATGAGACAAGGCAAAGGACTATTTGAGGCTAGAGAGACCAAAGTCAGTAAATTGTTAAACGAAAAGATGGTGGGAGAGGCATTTCAGAAAAATACTACAAAGGTTTTGGAGTTCCTAGCAGGGAATGAAATATCCCGACTAGGCATTTATGGAATGGGGGTGTTGGTAAAACGACTATTATGGTGTATGTACATAATAGACTCCTCGAGGAAGCAAACTATGGCAATGTATTGTGGATCACTGTGTCACAAGATTTCAACACACAAAGGTTGCAGGACGACCTTTGGAAGGGGTTAGGTTTGGGCATTATACAAGAATGGGATTTGAGGAAACGAGCAGCAATATTGTCCAATTGTTTAACCAGAAGAGGGAAGTATACAATAATTCTCGATGACTTGTGGGAATGTGTTGATCTTGAAGAGGTGGGAATCCCTATTAAAGCGGATGGATTGAAGTTGGTCTTAAGCACTCGATCCTTCAATGTTTGCTGCCAGATGCATTGTGAAAAGAAAATAAAAATTGAACCTCTATCCCATATTGAAGCCCAGAGTTTATTTTTGGAGGAGCTTGGATTTGATCTTAATTTGGAAATTAAATGCATTGTGGAATCCATTGTTAAAGAATGTGCAGGTTTGCCACTTGCAATCATAACAATGGCAAGAAGCATGCGAGAGTGACGGATGTGTTTGAATGGAAGGATTGCTTGGAGAAATTGAAAGAATCAAGCATGTGGCAAACGGATATGGAGAAGAAGGTCTTAATGAATTTGAAACTCAGTTATGATCACCTTGGTACTCCCGAAGTCCAACAGTGTTTCTTATCTTGTGCACTTTATCCTGAAGATGAATTGATTGATAAATTTGAGTTGATAGAATTCTTTATTGACCAAGGATTGATTGGCGATTAGATATGAGGGGAAACAATATGATAGAGGCCTTACCATTCTGAACAAACTGGAAAATGTTTGCCTATTGAAATATGATAGGGACAAGATCAAGATGCACAATATGATTAGACACTTGGCATTGCATATCATGAGTGCGACTTCCATTGTAAGAGCAGGAAAGTGTTTCCAGATGATTCCGTCTAAGGAATATTGGACGGATGCTTTGGAGAAAGTTTCTCTTATGGAGAATGACATCAGAGATTTTCCATTGAGCATGTCACCATATTGTCCTAAGCTATCAACTTGTCTATTTAATAGAACCTTTTCAAAGGGTGTGGTCATCTCCGACTCTTTCTTTCAACAATTATGGGGGCTAAAGGTTCTAAACCTTAGTGGATGTGAACTGAGAGAACTTCCAAATTCCATCTCAAACTTGGTAAACTTGAGAGCACTATTGCTAAGAGAGTGTAAGGAATTGTGCCAGATTCTTTGTTTAGGGAAGCTCCGTTCTCTAAGAAAGTTGGACATTTATGGCTGTGTTTGTCTTCAAGCACTTGATGGTCTGGGAAAGTTGGTGAACTTGAGATACCTTGACCTTACTAAAACAAAAATAAAGAAATTAGCCGTGAGGAAAGCTGGCGGGTATGCTAAACTTGCAATATCTTAAAATGGAGGAAGCAAATGTAGAAGACATTACAAAATTGAGGGCATTGGAGGTCCTTGAATGCTACCTTGAAGATGTGGATGGTTTCAACAAGTTTGTGAGCGTTATTAAGCAAATAAACCATCACTATTACGAGCTCAAAGTAGATCAAGGACGACCAATGTTTTCCGTGAAAGTAAGTGATGATGCTAGATTCGGGGATTATGAGAGGAGGGTCTTTATTCTCGACTGGACTGATGCTATTTTGAGCGTGGGAGGGAAAGCACGGCTTTTGTATTTTGATTCCCAAGATGTGCAGAAACTGATATGGGTTAACTGTGACAAGACAACAACTTTGCCCGCCGTTGGTCATCTTGAAAACCTTGAGTCACTAAACATAAAAAAATGGGAAAGCCTACGGGTGCTCTGTGGAGAAACCAACATCCATTACTCCCCCGCCCCAACCCCGCCCCAACCCCTACCCCTCCCTCTTCCAAAACCTTAGGGTTTTGGAAATTCTTCAATGTCCGAAACTGACGTATCTATTAGGGCATGGGTCTAAATTCTTCTTTCCACATCTACGAGAGATTAGATTATCTGACTCTGAGGAAATTGAGGGAATAATAGCATCAACGACATCACCACCAGCTCTGCCCTTAGTCTTCCCTAGTCTAGAAGAGATTTATGTTGTGCGATGTGATAAAATGAAGAGATTGCTAGAACCTGAGTGGCTGCCTCACTTCCCAAAGTTGAAATCTATCAAACTACACCGTTGTGCAAACATGGAGGAGATAACCAAAGTTCTTCGCCCATACTTGCCGGTTAAGCCGGTTGAGGGGATTTCTCTCAAATCTCTTGAGGTATGTGATTGCGACAAAATGATAAATCTATCTCTGGATGAGTGGCGAACCATTCTTGAATACTTTGTGTCCGTCCCTACAAAGAAATGGGGGGCATGGGCGGAGTCCCAATGTCTTCCATCAAATATGGATGCGTGTCCAAATGCCCAATACTGAAGTTCTCTTTTTGATTGCGATTACGTGATATTGAGGACCATCCTTTTATTAAGGTGGAAGATGAGAAAAAGTGGAAGACACTGATATTTAAATCATCCCAATGCTCAGGATATTTTTCAGCCTTATCTCCATTTCCATCGTGGTACCTGTGTTCTACGATGCGGTAAGTCCCATTAATGTGAGTTATCGATATAATTTCCTTCACTTCTTAAAAGTCGTTACAAAGGTAGCATTCCATTTTGTAGTCATGCAGCTCTAACAGTGGCTTTTGTAGAATTATCCGCCAAGGGAAAGGATTTCCTCAATGCTGCTTTCGAAGAAGTCTGCTGAAAGGCCTTCAGCTGCTTATTTTAATTGCTCGAGCATGCTTGTTTCCTGCAAACTGAATTTGCCATAGGTATAACTTTTTTGTGTGCGTTCCTTTGTTTGCAGAAGGGACGTTATATTGATTTTGAATGCTGTGGCATTTTTTCTTTTTCTTTTTTTGTAATGTAAATGAGTTATCTTCAGTGACTCATTAAGGACTGTCGGCTGAACCGAAGATGATGCTTTCTGCAACCCTTCTCATTTCATTTACCTTGTCAGATTAGATCCAGTTAGTTTGTCTTTGTTTTTGCATATTTAATGTGTGATTATGCTCGATTGGGTCAGGTACAAAATGCAAGTTAGAGGTATTATGCAAAAGAAAAATCACAAAGCAGGTGGTGCACATCCGACTATTTAACCGTGAAGCATTTTGATTTTTTGATAAAATGTGTCCGCATGTGAGCTGAAAAAGGGCATATGCCATGAGTGTCTTTAACAAAAGTTCATCTAGTGCACTGGAGACGCTTAAAAGAAAAATTAATGTCAAAGATTCAATTTCATTGATAAGTTGTGAAGAGTTTACCCATAGATAATCTCCATTTTTTTCTGGACTATAACTTTGGGTGGCCGGTAAGAGGTATAAAAATGAAAATGGTACTGTTATGTCATTGATATCAAGAAGTCGAAGTTGTTTTTGGGTCCGTGTGAACGGTTCAGCAGCTAGATCGGGTACCAATTGGGGAAGGACGATGAGAAAAATAGAAAAGAAAGAGGGAAAAAAGAGATAATTTTTTTTTTTTTAGTCGGACGAGAAAAATGAAAGAAAAGAATAAGGAGAAGAAGAGATAAAAAAAAAAATAAAATACGTATTTTAGTCGGGAAAGAGAAATAACTAGGCTTTCCACATCCTCGCTTTCTTCTAGCGCATCAGCAAAAATTAGGGGACACGGACCAGAATTGAGCTTTCCGAAAGGTTGAGGCATTTGCATTAAAAAGAGAAAAAAAAATCAGTGTACTCATTGCATATTTGGGCAGATACACGAGAAAAATGTTCACTAGAGTGCGTCGAAACGCGCATAAACTAGCGTTCTATGTGCAATATAAACCAAGGAAGCCAAGTTAAAGTGTGTTATAGAGGATGTAATTCTCCTAAGGAAAGTCTTCATTTCAGCCATATCATCAGAGGTACCTGAAAAACGGAGGATGAAAATTTCAATCCAATTTCAACCTTTTCTTTTTATTCTCCTCAATGGAACTTCCGTATCCATTACTAGGAGTTGAGTCAATAGATATGAGACACTTATGGTGAGGCTCTGAGGGGTAGCAAGTGTTTGTTGCCTCTCCCACCCTTTTAAGTTTTAATCGATAAAAATGGAATTCTGTATTTTCATCTTAAAGTCTCAAAACCACTCCAATGACACAAGATCTAGTGATTAGGGTCTACCGTCATTAGGTCACTTGACTATCAAATACGTATAGGGAAAATTGCAAGTCTCAACAATGCGTTTGCTTTAGCGGGAATTAAACATCAATCGATAATCATCACATGATCAAATATACTATACATTGAATAACATCAAAGGGGACACGCACACAGCAAACATCCGCGACGCTGTCACTCTAAATGAGAACCTCCACTTATGATACTCCAAAGAACGTTCTGGCCTGTAGTGGTGAGGAGGGTTGTACTCAAGCGACAAGATAAAAGGTGTTCACTAACGTGTCAGAGAAATGACACCAGCAACTAGAGAGTTCAGGCCCATTGCAGCATTATAAATTAGTTTTTTAGGATAAACATCCAAACAACACCCCGCCCCATGAGGATGCCAAGGATCATTCCATAAGAAACTATGATGTTCATTACCATTTACCAATAATATATCTAACAAGTGGCTTAAGGACGGACCGTGCCTCGAGGAGCTTCCTCCGAATACACGTGCTGTCATTCTTGGGGGAAAAAAAGGAAATATGTCCTTCAGCTTTTCTCTGTTAATGAAATCAAGTTCCTCCATAATTCATGGCTAGTGACATTATCAACTTCCTGACGTGGCATGAACCGAACACAAGACCAGCCCCTTCTCTCTCTCTCTCTCTCGCTCTCTCTCTCTCTCTCTATCTTCAACGTTTCTTTCGTTTCTTTTAATATAAGTTCTAGAACTTATGATAAAAGTAATATCAAGTTATAAACTAATTCAATTAAAGCAATCAAGTTGTTAGATGTGTTCAATTTAAGTGATGGAAAGTGGAGATATGACATTTCTAAAAAATTTGAGAACGCATGGCGCTGATGTGACATATCAAAGAAAGGGCAAAAATTTTAAAAAATAAAAGGCAAAGACCACAAAAAAATAATAATAGGAAAATGGAAATGAAGAGAAGGTGTGTTTCCTCTCTCTTCAAGGAAGTGTTGAAGTGGTTGCTCAAGGGTAGTCAGTGCTCATCAAGATCTCGGCATTGGCCTTCTCTCTATGTGTTAAAATAATAATGGAAGAAAAGGAGTATAAGGTAATCAGGGTGCTAAGCTAACAAGTCGGTTACAGGACATTCCGCGAAGCACAAGCTGACTTAGGACAAACCCTTGCGAGTTTCACCATCTTACCCCGGACATGGAAGCTACTATTTTTGTCAAAACAGAGGTGATAGCTATGCAATTCTTTCTTCTTCTTTTGACAACAAAGGGTGAAAGGAAAACTTGCCAGCCTATGTTTCCAAATATGATAAAATCACTAAGCACAATCGAATATTCTAAATAGTTTAATGTTGAAACAGTTCAATCCAGGTCAAGTTGGTTTGATCCAAAAGAGCGAGTAGCAACATGTGTGGCACAACATTTTCAATCGACAAGTTTATGCAATATCATGTTCGAAATCATTTCTAAACAGAAACAAATTAAAGGTGATTCTCTCTTTTCTTTAGGAGGCAACATTTTGGAAAGAACAATCATAATAATAAATTTTATAATTTTCCTTTCAATTCTAAGCCAGATAGGAAGTAGACTCTACCAATCCCCTAGTTTCTTAGATATTCAAATCCATCGTCCTTTGGCTAACCCGAAACATTGACCAATTTTTTATTTTTTTTGGCCAAAAAGTTCCTCACCAGGTTAAAATTGGACAAATCTCATGCAAATTCTAAGAAGGCGATTTCATGTGAAGTTCTGCAACATCATTAGCAGCTGATACGAAGCTTAGGATGTCTAAGTGATACATACCCATAAGACTTCGAAAGGAGGAACCCGCCTGCTCCGGCCCTTACCGTTTCTTTCAGATTCCCAAAAATCATCTCCCAATTTATGGGAAAATGCGGGTCCATTTCGCAACCCGAATCCGATTCGCGAACCCGTTCCCGAACCTGAATCCGAGCCCGTTTTGATACGCGTCCCCGACCATCCTCCTCCGCCTCCTCAAGCTCCCTCCTTCCCCAGCCGGATCGCCGCCATCGTCTGCCGCGGCTCCGCGAAAATGGTGGAAACGGCCCGCTCCACCAATCCGAAGCGACCCGTTTGCCCGTCCTGCTCCAAGCCCCCGCGCACGTGCCTCTGCACCCGGATCCGATCTCCGCGTCTCGACCACCCCGTCCGCGTCACCGTCCTCCAGCACAGCCTGGAGCGGAAGCACCCCCTCAATTCCACCCGAATCTTGACGCTCGGGCTCAAGAACGTCGCCGTCGCCGCCGTTTCCGACGTCAACTCCGGCGCCGAGTTCTCGATCTCGCCGCTCGAGCAAGACTCCGAAATCAGCGCCAATGGATTGGTATCTGGAGTGGAGGTGGGAAGCCCTAATTCGGTCGTCGAATCGAATGGAGCTTATCGTCCTGGGGATGATAGGGACTGCGGTTCGATTGCCCCGAACGGTGGGGAGGTTTCGGAGGATTCCCAGGTGCCGCAGAACTCGCGCGCTTGTGGAGTCTTGTCTAGAAGTACTAGCAAACCCGTTATCAGTTTTCGAATGGGCAAGAAGGGGATTATCTAATCGATAGACCATGTTTGGATGTCTCGAATCGGTCATCAAGGAGCTGATTTCGATGCCATATTAGAATGTGAGTCGGCTCGTGATGTTCTGTGGAATGGATTTGTGGTTAAGAAGTTGCAAACCCTTCTATCAAACCTGAGCTTGGAGCCTGAAGAGTGTGAGGAATTTGTGCTGGAGGTGCCGCAAGGGTCAGTGCTTCTGTTCCCGACCGAGAATGCACTCAGCATTGACGAACTCAAGGCAGCTGAGTTCAAAGTCAGGAACTTGATTGTGCTGGATGGCACGTGGATGAAGGCGAAAAGAATCTACAGCGAGAATCCTTGGTTGAAGTTGTTGCCTCATCTGAAGTTGGATTCGGAGGTGATGAGCTTGTACGGAGAAGTTAGAAGTTAGAAGTCAGCCTAAGGCTGGATGTTTGTCCACTCTCGAGAGTGTCATTTACACGATGAAGGCGGTTGGGGGCAGTCCGGAGGGGCTGGATCAACTGTTAGATGTTTTCGAGTCAATGGTTGATGATCAGAGACGATGTAAAGATGAAAGATTGGGCAAATCAGAGTAAGCCTCTTCCAGCTTGCCCTGCCATAATGAGCTCTTGGGCAATTTTCTGTTCAAGTTCATATCGCATAAATGCATTGACTATCTGTGCCTGTTGAATTCGTATTCACTGAGGTCTCTGCTGTCCCGTCTTTTGCACTTCTCAAGGTTTTCCAGAATATCATGCATTGTAATCGCCTGCATTAGCTTTTCAAACTAGGTCCTTTCCCTCTTAATCATGTCTCTAAGTTGAATTTGCTAAAGATGCGCTGATTTTCTGCCCTGTAATTCTCTTATTTCTTTATGAATATTAACAACCACCAGGCACGTTGGGTCGAGTATCAAAGTATCTGCTTAAGCTTTTTATGCTGTAATTCAATCTAATACTAGAGTATGACCTGTGTGATACACTGAGATATGTAACTGCATCAATGTTTTGACATGTCAGAATTCAGATAGAAATTGTCCTTTCTCAAAATACTCTGTATTATTTAGCTTAGTTAATTACTTTCTACATGTTAGATTTCAAATAAAGGAGTAAAACAATATTAACTTAACAAAGAGAAATTACGACATTATTTTGCTATCCCTCATGTCAAGAATGATCACCTTTTCGCTAGCCTGATGGTGATGATTGGGGGTGTTTTGAATTCTAACACAGGAAAAGAGGCACTCGAGATAATTAGGGTTTCAGAGATTCTACCCTAGCTACTGATATAACCCAATAATAAATTTAACTACATGTAGAGAATCATCAATTGTCCACCTTAATCGGTTGTTACATGGAGAGATAACATAGTTTATTTTATTATTATTCATCAATCTATAAGGCAAATGATTACTTAGCATCTTATTTCCTTATATTTATGTCTTGAGAATATTATATACTGCCCTCTAGAATATCTACTCAATTAAGTTAAAGAACAAAATCAGTTCTCTTGTTTATTTCCCGATCATATTGAAATTCCCGTAGTACTTTTATTGCTGTCTTTACCTATTTTATAGGACAAAAGAGAAATCACATATATTGTGCTGAAAAAGATATAAACCATTTCAACAAATATAAATAATTTTAAATTACTATTACACAATTCAATCAATAAAAATGAATCTCCTTTTCATTATTTGATTCTCTGTCATCATTTTTTGTTGAAATATTATGGTTTGTTAGATAAAAAGCAAGAAAGAAGGGAAAAAACTAAAATTGAATCAGATATAAACCAACCCAAAGAAATTGGAAGAGCATAAGAAAATTTAGGCCTTTTCCTTTTTAAACGGCATTTGGTTTTATTAATATAAAAAGTGTTGATAGTTTATGGAGGGGCTGAGATAAGGAAGGTTGCGTGGATACTGGACAGTTGAGCTAAATGTTAAATTCGTAATGATGACATGAATATAGTTTCATAGAAAATGAAATCATACACCATTGGCAGAATCCGCTTGGCTATGTTGTCCAGAAGAGTTTCTCAAAGCTTTGGCTTCTTTCTTGAGTAAATGGTGTTTCAACTTTTTATCCACCAATTGGGATGTTTGATGTAGCTAAGTCCTGAAAAGATGGCATGGTGGAAGTCCTGGACAGTCAAGGAAAGAATCGTACTTCATTTCTATTTCTTTGGCACAATTTGTAGTAGTCCTTGAGTAGGTATTGGCATGGGGTCCCTAATATAATGATCATCTGAACATAACTCCCAAGAGCTTGTGATGATGATGGGATACATGGATCCAGGGTCGGTCCAGGGTCATCTGAGCTTGTGATGATGATGGGATACATGGATCCACACCATTGGATCTTGTGGGCGACTTGTGACTAAATGATTTTCCATGATGATGATGATGACACGGTTGGAATCTCATGCGCGGTCCCGAGATCAATGGATTGATGCAGAACGCTTTGACGTTGAGTGGTCACCAAAGCTGGTTGTAATAAAATATTCGGGAGAATTACCAAAAGTCTAAACCTATCAAGGATGCGATGTCTTGCAATTCAATCCTAAACTTTTTTTTTTTGGCCAACTTAGTCACAAACTACAATTGTGCCAATTCAGTCCATCTGCCAAAATTGGCCGGCCAGTGCGGCGTGGCCGCCGGCCGGGCCGGCGAACGATTTTTTAATAATTTTTTTTTTTTATTTTTTCGATTTTTAATTTTTTTAATTTTTTTTAAATTTTTTTTTCTTCTTTTTTTTTTCTTCCTATCTTCTTCTTCCTCTGGCCGGTCGGCCGGGCGAGGGCCGGCAAGGTCGGCCTCGCCACCGGCGAGCTCGCCCGCGCCGGCGCGGCGAGCCTCGCCCGGCCAAGGCGAGGCTCGGCCTCGCCCGGCCATGGCAAGGTCGAGCCTCGCCGGATCTCGGCGACGGCGGCCTCGCCGTCGCCGGCGAGGCTCGCTTGCCCAGTGGCCGGCGGGGGCGAGCCTCGCTGCGACGGCAAGGCCGCTCGCCCCGGCCAAGGCGAGGCTCGGCCTCGCCGGCCATGGCGAGGCTCGGCCTCGCCCGGCCATGGCGAGTCAAGCCTCGCCGAGATCGCGACGCGGCCTCACTTAGCCCCGGGCGAGGCTCGCCCGCGGCCCACCGGCGAAGGCGAGGCCGCCGTCGCCGGATCCGGCGAGGCTCGACCTCGCCATGGCCGGGGGCGAGACCGAGCCTCGCCTTGGCCGGGCGACAGCCGACCTCGCCGTCGCTAGGCGAGGCTCGCCTTCGCCCGGTGGCCGGCGGGCGAGCCTCGCCGGTGGCCGGCGAGGCGACCTCGCCGGCCCTCGCCTCCCGGCCGGCCGGCCGAGCCAGAGGAAGAAGAAGATAGGAAGAATTTTTTTTTTTTTTTTAAAAATCGAAAAAAAAATTATTATTAAAAAATTGTTCGTCGGCCGGCCAGCGTCCACGTCGGCGCCGGCCGGCCAATTTTGGCCGGATGGACTGAATTGGCACAATTGTAAAAGGTTTAGGACTAAATTTGCCAGAAAAAAAGTTTAGGACTAATTAGCACAATTGCAATAGGTTTAGGACTTTTTGGTAATTCTCCCTAAAATATTCACGTGAGATCAATCAACAATTGGAGTTTCAAACCAAGCCATAGGTAAAACAACATCTAGAACTTGATCACACAAAACATCTACAATAAAAATAACTAGCTGCAAAAGTTAAATATTTTGAAAAAAGAAAGGGTGCAACAAAAAGGAAGTGATATCAGAAATAGGGAATATGTAATGATGCTTGGCATGTTCCCGATTGGACAACCCCCGTTCATACCTTGTGTAAAAAAGAATCATATTTTAGATTTTGTCTGGGGACATATATATATCTAACGGAAAGATAGTAACAATTTAGATTAATCCAGACACACCTTGTGATGATAATGGGCCTGCTGTATTTGTCGCCAACTCTGCAACTTGCAAATCAATTGCCCCAATAACGGGAGAGCCAGTTATAAGCTGTGATGCAACAGAAGGATCCCTGTTCACTGGAGTTTGTGAAGCAAATGAACGTGCATCATTCCCATATTCCTTCTCACACCTCGGGCGAAGCTGATCAGGATTCCGGACAGTGTTGGTCAGGCTTATATTGCTGAGTACAGGAACCACTTCCGCTACACCCGCTTGACTACAATCCTGCAAACGATTCGTACCGTCCACATCAAGGGATGAATCATTCTGTAATGATGATCCCCTTGTTTGATTATCCAGTACATTTACCTGACGAGATTCAACAAGATTCTCTGCCAAAGAGCCAGAAAGAATAGAGCAGTCTGGTGAATATAGCGGCCAATCTGAAGTGATTCCATCTACCACGTTGAAATCTGATGAAACTAACGCTCTAGTGATTCCATATGCACGAGGAATTTTGGTAAGAGTAAAGGCGACGGTGGCTCCACGGATAATTGATTGTTGTATTCTCTGTTCTCTCCTTCAACCACCTCTCTGCTCTCTTCTTCAGCCCCCTCAGCATCTGTCAGCATGCCACGTGATTGCGGTTCCACGGAAAATTGATTGTTGGCTTCTCTGCTCTCTCCTTCAGCCACCTCTCTGCAACCTTCTTCAGCCAACTCAGCTAGAATCGGCATGTCAGTTCATTGGACGATTGACCGATTGCTTCTCTGCTCTCTTCTTCAGCCACCTCATCGAGTAATGACTGCATTAGCTTCCTTAAGTGGTCCGACACTTCCTTGCAAATGGAAGTCCGTTCATTTGACACTCCAAGCAAGTGACCTTTCACTCCTGTAACGTCTCCAAAGAATTCTCCACTGCACTAGTGACAACGCCATTGGTTGTCCCCCAGTTTGTTGACGAATTCCCAGGCAATATCGTCTTTTGTTACGAAACTACAAGCAAATAGAAGGGACCCTTATCATAAAATATCCCAATCTTTGTGTATCTGTCTAGTGGGCATAGCATTATTCCCAAGCAAATAAAAGGTACCACAAGTACGAGAGCCACCTCATCATGTAACCACTGCATTAGCTTGCTTATGTGCTCTGGCACTTTAGTGGAAAAGGCAATCCCTTTGTCTGGAATTCTGAGAAAGTGACTTTTCACTCTTGTAACTCTTCCCGAGTACTCCTTCTGGCAGTGAGGACAACGCCATTTCTTGGGCGGCAGCCTAATCACGAATTTCCAGGCCATATCTTCAACTGGCAGCATACTTGATTATCAACCTGCAAACAAAAAGAGTGCACCCGATCATTTAGCATATTGTATATTTTCTTAGCGCGCATAGCACTATTATCGAGCAAATGATAGCATCCACAGGTACTAAAGCTATAAGCTATTCAACGACCCAAAGATAGTTTGCTACATGAAAGTCCCAATCAACTCAAGCACAACTTGGAAATTGCCAACTACCTTCTCAAGAAAATAAGTAATTCTAGAATTATAAGATTCGATAGGTTGCGTAATGCATAATCGTAGAAAAGGGTAAAGTTGAAAAAATAAATCACAAGCATCACTTGCATAATGCATCGAGTTGACAAAAGCCGGTTTTGACTTGCGGTTCATTGGTCAACTCTCTGGTCACGTACATTGCTATCTCGTTGACGTCTCCTCTAATTATTGACCTGACGTATATTCAAGATTTTAAAAATACAGCTTATGACGCTATCTAAATTAGTTCCACTCTAAAGATATATGTTCTTAATAAATAGAGTATTGCTTACTAAAAAGCATACTCATTTTATCCGAGTAATTTCATTTAGTGCATTCAAAAAGTTTCATTGAACAAATGAATTTACTTAGTTTGAGAAATATAGAGAAATTTTAAGAGTTTATAGCTAAGTTATGACACAATATAATGAATTTATTTATTTTAAGTATAAGGAAATTAAATGGAATAAAAATGATATTGCTTTATTAAACTATATATTTATCTAACAATCTAAGCTTTTGAAATAGTTGGTCTTGATCTCAAAAATCTTATAATTTCATATGATAAAAGAGAAATTGCATAAATTGTGCTCTCAACTTCACTTTAAAATGAATTATCTATAAAATCAAATCTCCTTTTCATAGATAGATGCGCTGTTCATCTTTTTATTTTTATTTTTTTGGTTGGAATATTTTGCTATGCCAGGTAAAAAGCAAGAAAGAAGAAAAGAAAAGAAAAGAAAATTAGAATAGATTCAGACAAAACCAACGAAATTGGAAACATCAAAACAAGAATTTAGGAGAGAAGTCACGTATTCCCTTATCTGTCCAATCCCCATTTATTTCAAGTAATATAGAAAGCGTTGATAGTTGGAAGAGCTAAGATAAGGAAGATTGCATGGATAAAGGGGAGTCGAGCGAACAGTCAAATTTGTACCGACGACATGCAGAGAGCATCATGCAAGTTGAAAACATACAACATTGGCAAAATGCTTTTGGCTATGTTATTCAGAAGAGCTTCTCCAACCACTGGCTTCTTTCTTGGGTGATGGTGTTATAACTTTATTGTCACGACGGGGATATTTGATGTAGCAAAGTCCTATGAAGGAGGCACCATGAAAGTCTTGGATAGTCGAGGAAAAGATTGTGCTTCATTTCTGTATCTTTGGCACAATCTGGAGTAGTAGTCCTTGAGTTGGTACTGGCAAGGGGTCCCTATTGTAATGATCATTTGAACATAACTCTTACGAGTACTTAGTGACCAGATAATGGATTGCAACAAGGGTTTCGATTCACAAATTCGTTTCCAGGGCATACACGAGGCCCTCCTCCAAAAGAAATAAAGCTATATGGCAGACTAACTTCTAGTTTTCAAATCTAGCAAGATCAAACTTTGATGGCTCCAGGAATATGCTCTCATCCATATGTGTCATGTTCAATGCCTAGAAGACCTAAGTCACACATCAAATACCAAATGTATGTCAATGGATTGGTTTCAAAGATAGAGAGAATAAATAGCAGATAGTGCAAGCAAGCATTTGAAGAGATCAGAAAAGTTATTTGCATCCTTGCCTGCCAGCCTTTAGGAATGAGGTAGCCACGATAGTCAATATCCCTTAAAGCTAACCTGAAGCCACCAAAAATAGGCGGAACCATCCTTAGAGTTTCCATCGCTACTCTCCATGTTTACCTCATCCTGGCAAGGTCTTACCAAGTTAAATGTTCTCCTGAAGTCTTGCTTTTTGATATCTCTTCTTGTTCTGCAATAGCAAAACAAGCTTATTAATTGTCGCAATAAGGGGGAAGGAAGACGCTCCTGAGCTTTGTTATTAAAGTTGACATCTGGATTTGGTTACTCAGACAAATTTATGTATTGACTTTTTTTACATTTGTCAGGCCATCCGTCATCCATCAGCAAGATAGAGATCATTCATTATCCTTACGCAGCTTGGGTCATAGTTCAAGAGTGAACTAGATTTGAACAAGTTCATTTTGTTTCCATTTTCCTTCCTTTTGGGCTGTAGGAATCTCTATGCAGATTCGACAAATCTAAAAAGATGACAGGATTAGAGGATGTTTACCTTGAAGATCTGCTTTATAAACAGCAGCATTCTTATATAGAAGACGCAGCACAAAAAGTTATAAGTATGGATGAGGTATCATGTCCAGCAATCATGACAAGCATGACATTTTGCAGAATTTCCTTGTCAGCCACAACTCGTTCATTTTCTTCACTGTGCTTACTTAACAAGCACATGATTAAGTCTTGATAAGAGGTCGCAATGTGCTGCTCTAGTTTTAGTTTCTTCTCTTGTACAAGTTCCTTCAACATACCTTGGACCCTGGAGCTTGCACGGAGGCTCCGATTGGAGTGCGTGAATGGCAAGTTCACTGGTATGGACAACATTCCCTCTACCATTTTTGAATGTTTTCCAAAAATTTCCCTCTTTCAGCTTCTTCCTCCATACTAAAGAGAAGAGAGCATATGATGTTAAATGTAAGCATTTTCATCAAGGGCAATGCCTATAGGAATATCAAAACATTATTGTTATTCAATGCATTCATTCTCACAGTCGATACATGCAGAGGCAATACGAGTGTGAACCCCAGTCATACGAGACTATAGTGTGCATAGATCATGTGTATCTTAAAATCTAATATGTCTTGATGTATCTCAAACAGATCAAAGCAACAATGAGATTCTACAGAATATCAACATACTGCAACTTTTTCCTTTCCCTGCCACTGCAACCCGATGTGCTTCCAGACTTATTCAACTATTTTTCCCATGTATTGCTTCAGTGATTCTGGTCTCAAGCGACATGAGAGACTCCCTCACACGTCTGTGATCTTGACCATTGAGTTCAAACAGACTGCAGTCTCCCAGAATCACGCGAATGGATGATGGCTATTTGTTGGCAAGCATGTTGCTGTCTCCATAGAATATAAACTTGTTTGCTGCTGGTCCATGAATGAACACCGTTGGTTTGGCGAAGAGAGTGAGCTTCGAGATTGGTCCATACTTCCTCACTCTTTCTCGGAGCCATTCTTCTCCCAAGTTTGTCCTCATGGCTCCTCTTCTTCTCCAGCCTAATAGAAAGAGAACTGGTAGAAGAAAGAGAAGAAGAGTGATTAAAATGTTCATTGTTGTGGGTGTAATTATGTGTGTGTGGGTGTGGATTTGTGTGATGAGGGGAAAGCAAGAGAGCTATATAGCTCCAAGTTTTTTGTCAGTTTCTGAACTAGTAAATTAGGTGGTTGATTCCTTCTGGAACACCGGATGTAGATTACCATGTAGAAAATGCATCAACTTTGGTACAAGTCCAATTAATTAATAAGATTCTACCAATTTGTATAGTGTACCAGATGCTGTATCGAAAAATTGCGATTGAGATCAAACAAATAGCATGAGACTGACCTACAGAGGAACATGTTTTATCCCAAGTGTATTTGGCAGAAGGGAATAATTTGGGAACGGCGAAGATGGAGATAAAATGGATGTGACCTCTTTTGGATTCAACAACGGAATTGAGCCCGGATGTGCATTACTATGTATCTATTTCATTACTCAACTGAAGGGTAGCAAAATATAGTTTTGAAAAATGTGAATCTGGCAAAATGGAATCGTCCATTGAGAGCAAAACCAACTGTGAATATGTCGCGCAAAATCCAATAAAACTCGTGGTATGAAAAATGAACTATAGTTGCTGGAATTTGAAGATCAGAAGATTAGTTTCTGGACCATGACTCTAATTATTTCAGCAAAAGCTGGGACAGTAGTTCCTGCACAATCGGTATATTGGTAGTGATGCAGAGATGTAACTTCTCTGCGCAACTCCCAAGGTGTCTGATTCTGTACACCAAACGCGGCCTTCGTTTGGTTGCATGGATTTTGAGTGGATGGAATGGAATGACTTTCCAACAATGGGAGAAATTTATCTTTACTCTTAGAAAAACCGTAGTTTTTGAATGTTGCAGATCTTCTGCGCTTGCTGGTTCAAGACGTTGGAAATTTTTCTTCATCTTTTCTAAATTTACCAATCAATTCACAACTTCTATTATCTTCTTCAGAGGTAGAGATGCAGCAACCTATAACTTATTCTTTATATTAGCTTCTTTGTTGTAGAGTCATTCTTTCTTTCTTTCCAAAGCTCCATTTTTTCAAAGTTGCCTGTGTGTGGATGACTCAGGATTGGTACGCCTCTATTAATGGCTATATATATATATATATATATCTGTGTTAGATCCTGATGAAAGCATTCATCCTTCTCCCTAATAAAGTAACATCAGCATAGGTAAGTATTAATTTAAATAATTAAACATGTACATTGTGACCATGCGAGTCTTCTTTATTCTTCATCCCATTAGTGGAGTAATGTCCATGTGGCCGCTTCCATATTGCACTTCCACTTTATAATCCTTTTGGTTTAGAAAATGTGAGCATTTACAATATAACATGTCTTTTGCAACAACGCACGGCATGTGAAAAAAGCTAGTCATCTGCAACTTCAAAGTTGCAGGAAAGCATGTTCAAGCGGCATAGCAGTTGAAGGCCTCTCGGCAGGCTGTCTACGAAAGCACTGCTACAGGATATCCTCTCCCTCGGCAGATAACGTCTCAGGTATTGGTGGAGCACTTCGCATCACCTGAAACATAGCCGCAGCCTGCATTGAATGATTAAACCTTAAACAGAAACTAAAGACAGATCACATGCCATAAGGTAATATGCACAGTACCAAACTTCCAGCAGAAAGAAGTGACACAGATTCGGTCCAAGGACAAACAAAGAAAATGAAAAAGCAATGCAACCGACACGCTCATACTCACTCCAAGGAGGTTTCCTAGTTAGCATTTTCATAATATCACATCCCAAAACTCTAGATGTCAATGGCATGATCGCGATTCGTGCTGTTATCATTCGCCATCAAGGATTGTATGAGCTGCAGGATACACAATTCCGTCATTCCACCATGACAAAAAAAGAATGTGGCATTAACATTCAAAATAGCAAAGTCCCTCTGCAGCTATCCAGTTGAGATTTCCCTTCAAAGAGCAGTAAGCCACTTGTTCAGATAGCTAAGAAACGGTAGGACATTAGTAAAGCCAAAGACTATTTGGTGTGTTCATGGAACACTGGATAAAACTGCAACATCTTCAGACATAGATACATCAGATTGATAAAAGAACTAAATCAACAACTTTCGACTTATGTCAACTCATCACTGAGAAAAAAGGACCATGAAGCAATCAACAAAATGATCAAATGCTTCAGAACTTGAAAAGAATGCAACAATACACTTTTAATTACCCCATGTTAGGAAGGAGGCAGTTCTTACTCTGACTAAATTCGATCCTTCTCTTGGAAGGCAGAGTAGCAGCAAAAACAGCACAAGTTGAACCTAGCACCAAAGGTATTGCACTCTATCCAACACCTCTTAGGAACTTTTTAGAAACTGGTACAAATGGAAAGAACTTTCATTAGGTTTTGACATCTAAATATAGCAAGGATTCTATTCCAGTTTATGCAACATAGTAGACTTACCCGAAACAATGGAAAAAAAAAAGTGAAGAAAATCATTCACTAGCATTTCATCTATCTATAATAGACTTTGGCACAGATGAAATGCCACAGACCAATCAGGAGTAGTATGCATTTGAAAGACCATAGATGAAGAATAACAAGCTTGCATGTTTTCTCTCTCTTCTTTTCTTTTTTGCGCCTAACCTTGTCTATCAGTGACCATGACATCACATTTACCAGTAAATGCACCACAGATCAGCTAGGAATTTCTACATGCTCTCTGTAGTCTTGCAGTGAAGATGTGGAATCCCAAAGTCAGCAAGTTTAACTATTTCAGATGCATCCACAAATAAATTAGCTCCCTTTAAATCCCTAGGCAGGCCAAAATGTTTTCGTAGGTCTGTTGGTTCAATGAAGAAGGTCCTATCGTCCTTATCCAATGTGCAAGTCATCTCATCATGCTTGATCAATGGTTTAGACTTACCCATGTATGGAGTTGTTAACATGCAGGTAAGCCAATCCTATCACAATATGGCAGGTGAAATTGCGGACAATTGATTCTGATAGGGCCCCGAGATGCTCCTAGATATACTTATCCATCGAACCATGATGTGCATATTCTACATATATGTTAAGCCGATCCTTGACCTGAGTATGTATGAATATGTTGAAATTTTGGTGAGTCAAATTATGAATATGCCCATCAAGCTGGGCTTTGTAGATGCCATGGAAAGGTGACTCACAATTTCACTGCCATAATACTACAGAATATTTGAATGTTTAAGCTGGCTAAGTACTTCAATTTTTTTGCGTAACAAATTAAGAAAAATCTAGGTAGCAAAGCAATCAATTACCTGGAAATGATCAAAGAAACCCTCCGCGGCATATTTAGATCAGATGAGAGGATATATTGGATCCTTAAGCATTACAAAAGATTACCTGCCTTAAGTGCCTCATGCACTCAGCCGAATTTGGATCAGTAGGCAATAACTCAAATTCCTTCAATGCACACAGAGCTCTGGTTTCTCTGTCACGGAACATGTCGAAGTTCGGCTAACTGGATGTCTAAAAGAATGCAACGTGTCGAAGTTTCCCTGAGCTAACTTACTGGTTGCTTGCAATGTGAACACTTCCGAAAGTGCCACGTCCAATAAGCTGGCCTTTCACCATTGACTTGCTAGGGGTAACTGCTCTGTTCTTTCAGCAAGTTGAGCTGATGCTGCACGGTTCTCCATATATCCACGACCTTGAGGCATCAAGACGGGGTGATTAACGTGCAATCCTTACTTCATCTTTTTACATCTTAAGCCAAAGTGGGGCTGAGGTGAATTTTTACAACCAAGGATGAAAAGAAAACTTCCCAGCCTACGTTTCCAGATATGATACAACTACTAAGTAGATCAAGTATTCTCTACCCAATAGTTTAATGGCAAAACAGTTTAATCTGGGTCATGTTGCTCTGATCCAAAAGAGCGAAGTGAAATATGCAGCACGACATTTTCGATCGACAAGTTAGAGCGATATCATGTTTGAAATCCTTTCTAAACACAAACAGATTAAAGGTAGTGCTGCCCAAAATTCTCTATTTTCTTACAATCTGAAGCCCAAATCCCAATCACCGTATGAGAATCCGAAGAGCAGGTGTACTTCCTTTGCTAAAATCTACAAAGAAAAAAAGGAAGTCTTTCGGCGAAGAAATTATTTGCTCGAACGTTTGGCCAAAATAAATTAAAATTGCCCCGTGCTCTGGCCCCTTCTGTTTCTTTCAAATTCCCGAAATCGTTTCACAATTTCTGGAAAAAACTTCTCCATACTAAATTTTATGAAATAGTAAACAATACTAATATACTTAAAATACCTAAAATATGTAATAAACATATATATATTAAATTCATATCATAAGATAGATATAAATTTAAAATAAAAATAAAAATAGGAATAAATAAAAAAACATAATATTATTATCATTTGTTATTTTGAATTTTCATATTAAAATTCAAATATTATTTAAATTTTATTAATTTTAAAGGTTTGTTATTCGAAAAAATAACTTTTATACTATTGATATTAAAAATCTCATTTACCTTTATTTTATCCCCATGGAATGATGTTTTCCACACTATATCACTTTTATATCTAATTGTATCCTATTTTTGGCAAGAACAAAATATAAAATAGGATAAATTCTATTATATTCTGAGTTTTATCTTGAATATCAAACGTTGTTCTAGGACTTCTATACTTTTGTGTAGTTTCTTCTGTGGTCTTTCCCGTTCCTTCTTTCGTCTCGCCGTTGCACACCGCTTCATATTTGGCTGTCGCCAGAGTCAAGGGTGGGTGCTCTGGGGCTGAAGGACCAAATCGACACCAGAGATTAGCAATTGGACCGGAGCTTCAGTCCCCCTCCTCCTCTTCGTACGTTATATTTTACACTCGTCGTGCAATTGCATGCCTGTATGAATTTTCTATTGCAACTCATCACGCCCTATCCTAGGATTTTAACCGTGCAATCTACTTAAATTCCTTGATCTTCTATATCCGTAAGAAACATAGAACACTTCGATTGTTTAATCGGCCAATATGGAACAAGAAAATACGCAGTGATCATGTCTGGTCTTGTTTCTGGACCTTTTTTCCGGTAGGCATTCCCCAATCACATAATATGGTTAATGTTTCCGGCGAGCAAAGCGCGAAGATTTTATTGGGTTTATCAACAATAAGGTACATAATTGGCTCGACCAGTGGCTTCCACTTCAGTTGTTCTCAACTCCAACAAGCTTTGAAAGCCATTAGTCAAGCCATACTAGGCGCGTCCAAACTGGATAGTCTACCGTCCATCCTTAGAATTGATTGACATTAAAAGAAATCAAGCAAATTGAAGAACTTGAGGGTGCAGCTAAGCCCGGCCATGAAATAATGCTGTAATCAGACACGAGAGGATTGACATTAAAAGAAATCAAGCAAATTGAAGGCCTGAGGGTGCAGCTGAGCCCGGGCCATGAAATAATGCTGTAATCAGACACGAGAGGGAGGGAGGGAGGGAGGTTTATATGTGAAATGCTATTGTGTAAAGCTTTAAATCAATGTATAACAACTTGTCAATTCAATTTAGACGCAAAGATCGAGGCACACGACCATGTCGCACAGATTGTTGCTTGTAAAAAAAAAAAAAGTTCACTTGATTAGTGAACTTCTTCTGCGAGTGGGCTGACTTGGGAGATGGATAGTTATATCTGTAATTTCAATCTCATGTACCAAAATGGGAACATCGTTTCATAGTCTTAAAGAAGTGCCGGAGGACATGGAGATGTTGGTAAACCCGAGGTACCTCGCCCTAGATGGCACAAAGATTGAGACATTACTAGAGGAAGTGTTGGAAAAGCTGGTGAACTTGCAATCTATTGCGATTGAAAAGCTGAGGACACGAAGGTAAAATTAATGGGGGTGGAGGGACTTTATTGTTCTGTTGCCAATGTGGAAACGTTCAATGCATGTGCAGGGTATCTCGAGTGCAATAGTTGCCAATGGTACAGGCTTGTGATGGGTGCACCAAACGATTGCCGCCTTTGATTTATGGATGAGACAGAGAGGAGTATACTCATCAATAGTTGTGATCATATTGCGGTGAGTGTAGACGGAACAAGTGGAGAGGGCTGCGCTCTGCTACCGGAGTGTGCAATCATTGGAATTGTCCAGTTATCATAAAATGAAGAGAGTGATGAAATGGAAGTGGCTGACCACTCCTTCCAAATCTGAAGGAGATTATAACAAATGGTTGTGAGAAATTACAGGAGATAATACGTGGGCCATTGTCGAAAGCGGAACCAATCGCCTTACATATCTCTAAAAAAATGGATGCAACAACATGAAGAGGGTGCTGCTGACGCAAGACATGTAGGTCCACCTCCCTTTCCTCCACATGATGTCAATCAAAGACTGCAAGAGTATAAATGTGATAATAGGCATTGTTGCCAAAACGACGCATTGTTCCTTTCCAAAGTTAATGCACCTGATTCTACAGAATCTTCCGGAGCTGAAGAGCATGTGTGATGGGACCACGAGTTGCGCTTCCGCTAGGTGGATTTTTAGAGACAATTGTCTAAAACTGGAGAGGATTCCTCTACAGCTGCCCTTCTCCTCCCCCTTCTCTTCAAGAGATTCGGATAAATCAGCAGACGCGGTAGTTGCTGGAGTGGGATCATCCCCTTGCCCGTTCTTCACTTGAACACTTCGTCAAGTTTCTTGGTAAGTTACTCGCAAATTTTACTTCTTCTTTTATCCTTTCCATCTCCCTTGGTCCCTTCTAAGGATCGATTCTCCCGCGGTATGGGAAGTTCATTATTTTCCTAACTTTTACAGCAAGTGTTATTTTAAATAACTGTGCTACACACTGATATATGAATTCTATTCCAGCTTGAAAGTGTAGCGTAACGGTCGTGTTATTTTTAAACGTTAGTTATTTTGGCGGTGTTAAAAAATTAGAAAGAAAAAAAAAATACTCCCTTAACTTTGAATGAATAACAATGGCTTTAGTCCTTGCTCTGTTTCTTTTTTCTTTTTCTATTTTTGGCCAAGGCACTCTTTGTACATTTAAAAGATGTTTCTCAAACCGATTTTACAAGAAAAGCCATTCTGAGTAGGCAAAAATATAGCATATGCTGATATACAAATCCCTCTATTATAAGTGACCAGTTTTTGTGGTCACATGATCACGGCATAGAGATAGCGAAGGATTAGTGGCTGCAGAATTCTCACACAAGAAAATTGAACATGACACCCTCGTTGGAAAGACGCTAAAGCCTAGTAAAAGTAAAACTCGATTAGGAAGTTCTACTTTATTGGTTGGGATGGTTTAAGAGAGCATGTCGAATGCTTTTTACCTTTCTTTATGTTGCCTTTCCTATTTTACCTCATCCAGTATTTTCTATTTTTTGTTGCCTTTTCTCAACTGCAAGTGACTAACAAAAATTAATAATTCTGCCCCCAGATTGATGGAGCCGTGGAGGATCTAGGGGAGGATGAATTGTCTTGGGAAGGCAGTGGACATCAAACTTCTATTGCCATTGCTACATCATCCTCTGCTTGATTGACGCTTAAAGTACCACTGAATCTTGTGATGGCATATGCTTAGTTTATGCCTCCTTTTCCAATATATGATAACTATGTCTTGTTTCTGGATTTCTCGGTTTGTATCATCCCTTATTTCTACCCCATTAAACATTTCTCTTTCTATTACTCTCTCCACCACTTGAATGAATCGTGGAAAGGTTTGATCTGGATATGAATTAGAGGGTCCACTTAGAGCAAGTATAATTTACTGTGGGAGGTGCTCTTGGTTTGGAGCAGACTAGTGGCTATTCCACTCGACACAGAGGGCATGATGCTAGCTTTAATGGCATCCGCAATGTTGAAAGAATATGACCTGCTGCGGGAAAACTATTAAACTTTGATCCTGGTTACCAATGCATGATCTGGCTAAGAAACGTTAAACGAGAATTGAAAAACTTAAGAATATGACAAGCCTGCAATCTCCTCTCAGTTTCCATGATTTCTGGCATTGTTAGGCTTATGGTGGTAATTGTTTACATCCATATTATCATCTTTTTGATTTTGAGTCAAGCTCATACAATGCCGCCAGAATATTGTGGAAATTATACAATACTATATCATGCAAAAAAAGTCCGACCTTAATGAAATTTACCAGGCTGGCCGCGAATCTTGATCCCACTGCTCCAAATAAGTGGAGCAATGGTCCTATATGCTAATATCTAGTCCTGTCGCCGGGTTATTCTTCAATAAAATTTCTCTTTCCTCATCCTGCCTTGCAAAATCGCAGCTAGGCATTGCTAGTAACGCACTGATTTACATTTTCAGTACTAGGCTCTGTTTGTTAACTGTTGGAGATCTCCCAGGGTGGTGGTGTTGCTCTCAAGGCATTTAGAAAAGTATTAAGGACCATCAACTGCCTCCTTTTGTTTTTCTAGCGAGAGAAGTACTCCGTCTTGAAAGTTTGCATGAAAGGAATGACCAAACTAACACTACCGTTCCTTGGTGTCATGAGAATGGACACGCGATGCAATCCACGGCAAAAGAAATTCCAACGGAATTGACGAAGGGGATTGGGTTGGTTCGGAGGATGAAGATAAGCAAGCGTACCTCAAAGGCCTCGGCGAGACGTCGCGCTCAATTTCCTCAGGATTGGTGGAGACGACACTGAGGCTGCTCAACAGAATCCCATCCTGATCCTCCATGGTGGAAGAATCGCTCGATTGATCAATTTGAAGATATCTTCTAGGGTCGATGAAGAGAACCCAAGAGGAGGAGTGAAGAAAGCAACGACGATAGCTCACGTTTACAGAGGTCGGTAAGAGCCTAAGTGAGGGCTTGTGACACCCTCACCAGCCATAGAGAGGGCACGTGAACCCTTACCTAATCCAGCCGCAAGCCTTACCCCCGAACAGTGAGGGCTTTGTGGCCCTTGCCTAGTGGGTGGGGGGGAGGGATTTGTCGGCCCTCACCTCGTGGCTAGCGACCACGGCCAACCCTTTGAACCAAGAAAGAAAAGAAAGAAAAGAAAGAAACGAAAAAAAGGAAAAATTAAAAAAATGATAAAAAAAAATTAAAATTTGTTAAATGGTTAATGTCTACACTTTTTCCTAATTACACTCTTATACTTTAATATGCCTAATTAAGCCCTTCTACTTACATAATTATTTTAATTAACTCCCCCAACGCCAAATCTGATCAAATTCAGCTTACTGGGCCACCGAACAAAACCAAAGGATGACGATAAAATATGTGGATGCCCACATAAAGGTGCGAGGAAAGCTATAGGAGTACATAATATCAAAGTTTGATGTGGATAAAATTTAGCCAATGTAAACACCCACGTGGACATCCACATTAATAATAATAATAATCCACATCATACTCTCATGTCGTTGGAGGCCACTTCAGCTAGATTCACTTGGATTTGAGAACGGAGAGATTTAATTAGAAAAATTATAAAAGTGAAATGGATTAATTTGATATATTAAAAGTGCAAGGATTAAAAAAAAAAGCGTAAAAGTAAGAGGTGAAACGTAGAACTTTTCTGTCAGAAAAGCAAGTTGTTTTTAATGGAAGCAAAAATTATGCATTTTAACAAAGGGATCCAAAGTTGAGCCATGTCAATGAAAATAAACAATAACATATTGAATACACATGCTACGTAGATACACCAGACATTTGCAAGATGGTCCCTCTAAAATCAAACCTACTATGGCATATTAGGTTGAAACTCGAGAGAGTATCTATTCAAGCAACAAAAATAGAGGCAAGTGACAAGTAAGGAAGACAAATCGAGAAATATAGAAAGAGAGATGCTCATCATAGATAGAACAAGAAGACAAAAATAAAGTAAGTATATGTCATCACAGAAACCGGACGTGCTTTAAAAATCAATCGAGCAAGACGACGTAGAAATGGCGATAACTTTGTTGTCCAGTGCTGTCAGAAGACAATTCATCCTCAGCTGATCATCTGCGCCTTCATCAGTCTATGTCCAGAACGATTAAATTTTGTTAGTCATTTGCAAAGATCATCATCGTCTTATAGAAAATCGTGCCACATAACTATTAATGAAAAATCTATCAACATATGTATGGCCATGCATTTTGATAGAGCTTATAAAAACATGATCTCTGGCCCATTCGCTTAATGACACCTAAAAATGAGAAAAAACTAATTTACATTGATTTCATTTTTTTTATTACAATACAGCAATTAGTTTAAAAACCGAAAAGGAGTTTGCAATTGAAAATAGGAGTACTGGATGAGCTAAAATAGAAAAGGCAACAGAATGAAAAGGTAAAAAAAAAAGTTAAGACATTCTCTCTTAAATTGTCCCAACTAATAAAGTAGAACTTAAGAATTAGACCCGATATTTTGGCACTTTTAAGTAAAATTGCAATTATTATTCTTCGAACAATGCCACAGCAACTAATTTTCAATGATAATATAACCATTTTGATATACTTTCAAGCAATAATAAAAAGTTATACGCACTGGGCCTAATAGTTGGTATAAAGTTCGGAAAAAAAGAAGTGATTTTACTGTACCGTGGGAGATCGATCGTTAGATACAGATAATAAAAGAAATGTAAAACTTGTGGGTAACTCACCAACAAACTCGATGAAGGGTTCAAGTGAGACACGGGCGAGGGGATGGTCCCACTCCAGCGCTTGCCACGTCTCCTTATCTGTCACAATCCGTCCAAGGGAGGGGAGAGGAGAAAGGAGGCCATTGTCTAGTGGGTGCAGTCGCAAGGGAATCCTCTTCAGCTTCGGACAACCGTATATTTCAATATATTGGATGTGATCGCAACTCTCCATCCGATCACATATCCTCTTCAGTTCCGGAAGATCCGGTACAGTCAGGCGTGTTAACTTCGGGAAGGAGGGCTGCATCATGTTGGGAGCAGTGCCTATTATCACCTCTATGCCATCACAGTGTGAGATTGTTATATCTTGGAGGAAAGGGATGTGGAGCAACATATCGTGCGTCAGCAGCACCCCCTTCACGTTGTTGCATCCAAAAATTTTTAACATTGTAAGACGACAAGTGGCACCAATTGGTAATGGCCCACCTATTATTTCCTTTAATTTCTCACACCCAAATATTCGAATGGACTTCAAATTTGGAAGGCAAGTGATCAGCCAGTCCCATTCCACCACTCTTTTCATTCTACGACAATCCTGCACTTCCATAAAGTTTAGATTAGGTGCAGCTAAATCGATCTCTTCTAGTTTTGCTGAGCCTCTGATTGTAAACCAGTGTAGATGTGGAAGCCCCTGTCCCTCCACTGAGAGACGCTTCAATTTGGAACAGCGATTGATGTTCAGTCTCTGCAGCTGAGGGACGTGGACAGCACCCAGCTCCTCCAACTTCTCCCATTTCTCTATGACCAGCTCCTCTAGATTCTCCAGTGGGCCTACCTCGCTCAAACTTGTCACCCCACTGCCCCCTCCTACTTCCAGTACTTGCACATTTCTTGGAAGTAAATTGCTGCCATCCCCACCAATTTGTCCATCTACCCTTGCCGTAATAGCGCTGCTACTTTCAATATATGCACATATCTTTTGATCAAGCCAATTGGAAAACCCTTGTTCACCAAGTTTTACAAAAAAACAATTCAAAGAAATTAGATACTTCCTTGACATATCAAATTAAAGAGAGAATATAAACAACATGAACAAATTCGAGACTTCCCTGACTAATCAAGCTTAATCAAATTAAACAGAAAGAAATTCAATATGTGCAGAGATGCAATTGGAAGTCCAAGAACAGGTGTTCCTTTCGAAAAACGAGAAAGACTAATTCACACTGGTTTAATTTTTTGATTAAAGTGCAGCTATTAATTTAAA
This sequence comes from Eucalyptus grandis, assembly GCF_016545825.1. Taxonomy (NCBI): domain Eukaryota; kingdom Viridiplantae; phylum Streptophyta; class Magnoliopsida; order Myrtales; family Myrtaceae; genus Eucalyptus; species Eucalyptus grandis. Next base: position 9,898,843 of record NC_052617.1, on the reverse strand, counting down.
AAGCAGGTCGGAGTTTGAAAACGAAGATAGAAGTACTAGATGAGATAAAACAGAATAGGCAACAAAAAGAAAATGTAAAAAGCGTTTAACATGCTCCCTTAAACTCGCCCGACTCATGAAGTCAAGAATTGCCTCGACATTTTGGCACTTTTAAACATCATAATCTACCAAAATGAAGAAGAAGTGTAGTATTTTTAAGGTACAATAGGGAGGGAAAAAAAGAGAGCAAAGATTGTTGTCAGTATTATTCTTTCAAAGTGAAGGGGGTGTTTTCTTTACCAAAATTTCAATAATAATATAACCATTTTGATATACTTTCTAGTTGTGATAAAAGTCATACACTGGGTCTAATAGTGTGGTGTTGAGTTTCCAAAAAAAATACAGAAACAAAAAAGAAACTTACTATACCGCGGGAGTGCATCCTTCGAAGAAGGGCCCGCAGGAGATGGAGAGGATAAAAGAAAGGTAAAATTTTGCGGGTGACTTACCATAACTCCTGGCTAAGTATTGAAGTGAAGGTTGGAAAAGGGATTGGTGGTCCCACTCCAGCGACTGCCACGTCAGCTCATCTATCCAAATATCATGCTTATCGCGGGGACGATGGTCAAGCAGAGGAAGCCTCTTCAGCTGCTGACAGTCATCTATCATCATATATTGGATTGAAAGGGAACTCACGGTCCCTTGACATATGCTCTTCAGCTCCGGAAGACTACATAGAGTCAGGCTTAATAAATTTAGGAAGGAGGGTTGCATCATGTTAAAAACAGTGCCTATTATCACCTCTATGCCCATGCAGTCTTTGACTATTACATCTTGGAGTAACGGAAGGTGGAGCGACATGTCATGCGCCATCAGCACCCCCTTCAGGTTGTCGCATCCTACTATTTCAATATTTTTAAGACGACAAGATGCACCGATTGGCGGTAGCCCACCTAATATCTCCTCTAATTGCTCACAATCTTTTATTTTAATGGACCTCAGATTTGGGAGGCAAGTGGCCAGCCACTGCCATTTCACCACCCACTTCATTTTAGGACACCTGTACACTTCTATATTATAAAGAAAAGGTGCTGCTATATTAATCCCCTCTAGTTCCTCCGAGCCCTCGATTTTAAACCATTGTAGATATCGGAGCTCATGCCCCTCCTTCAAGAAATGCTTCAGTTTGGTACACCAAGTGATTTTCAGTCTCCGAAGACGAGGGAAGTGGACAGCACCCAGCTCCTCCAGCTTCTCCCATTCGTTTATCTCCAGCTCCTCTAGATTATTAAGTGGGCCTACCTCACACAAACTTGTCACCCCACTGCACCGTCCCACTTCTAGTACTTGCACATTTTTGGGAAATAGAGCGCGGCCATCCCCACCAATTTCTCCATCTACCGTTGCCACAATACTATGGCCACTTTCGATGATTATACGCCTCTCATGCTTATCCCTAAAGAGGTAGTTTCCTGATGCACTCAGTGCCAGGTCATATGGTTGGGAGCTGTTTTGCTCGACAAGCCTCACACATGCATTGAATGTTTCAACATTCAGAACAGAGCAATAGAGTCCTTCCACCATTGTTAATTCTATCTCTACCTCCTCTTCCATCATGTAATTAATCACCAGATATTGCAAGTTCACCAGCTTCCCCAACACTCCTTCCGGTAATGCCTTGATCTCTATGCCAAGCAGGTCAAGGTACATCAGCTTTACCAACATCTCCATCCCCTCCGGCACTTCTTCAAGCATTGCACACCCACTAAGGTCCAACTTTTTTAGGGATCCCAACTTTCGCACACAAGGTATAAAATGTAATTCCTCACACTCTCGGAGTAACAGTGCTTCTAAGCTCTCCAAGTGAGATATAGTGTCCGGTAAATCCGTGATTTTCGTTTTGCTGAGATCTAGAACCTTCAACCCCTTCATATGCTTGAAGAAAGATTTGTGGATGGCTTCCAAATAGACATTGTTATTCAATGACAGCCTCATAAGTTTAGGGCAATTTGGCGATATGCCATATGGGATTTCTTTTATATCGTTGCTTTGTAAAAAGACTTTCTCTAGGTGATCGGTCCATAACTTATCTTTTGGAATTTCTTTCAATCCCATGTTCGCCTTAACCATGTGAGTTGTGCTCGTCACTATTTGCAATGCCATGTCCCTTATCAAGGGGTGTACTAACAGATATTCTTTGTCTTTATCAACCCCCAGGCAAGCCTTTTTTATTTTGTCCAATATGATGTTACCTTTATCGTGCAATTCTTGCCGAGTGGCTATTCCACTTAACAAGCCCTCATCTATGAAAGATTCTATCAAAACCTTTTCAATGATTTCAGCTTTAGAGTACTCTCCAAAACAGAGTATTAAATGCAAGAAACACTGCTGCACTTGAAGATTACCCAAGTTCATGTAACTGAGTTTCAGTTTCTTGAACACACCAAGTCCCATCATCGAATTTTCTAAATGCTGCAACAAGTCTTTCCATTCATGCACTCCCTTTAGTCCCCTCATCTGAGTTGCGATCTCAATGATCCCAAGTGGCAAACCTCCACACTTATCCAAAATGGAGCTTGCAATATTTTTAACTTCTGAAGGGAGGTCTCTCCCAAAGCAAAGCTTTTTCAAAAATAAGACCCAACAATCATCTCGCAAATCTAGAGGACCTATTTTGACTTGTTTTTGGCAGACCATCTTCTCACATACATCTAGCGATCGAGTTGTCATTACCAACTTAATGCTTCCTTTCTCAACTGGAATTCCCACATCCTCAATGTCAAAGTGCATCCACAGACCATCTAAACATAAGACAGCTCTCTTTGTCTTCAAATGCCTATTCAATATGCATGCCCTCCTCTTCACATCCTTATCCATTGAGAGATTGTCTAGTCCAACTGCATTGGCAATCTCGTTTTGTAGTTTATAGATGCTAAACTTCCGAGGTACAGTGACCCAGAACACATCATTAAAGGTAGGATCCTCAAGTACTCTATTATGGACATGCATTAGAATGGTTGTCTTGCCAACTCCCGCCATTCCATAAATACCAATGATGACAATCTCATCCTCCATTAGATAGTTGCAAATCTTATTTATTGTCTTCTTACTTTCCTTGTCTACTAGCACTGTTGTTACCAAGGGCAAACTTTTCCTACGTCCAGCAGCATGTGTTGTCCAACCTTTTCGGAAGCTACAGTGGACTAGAATATCTTCAACTTCTTTGCTCAAATCATTTATTCTTTCTACTTGCTGTGGAGAAAGAGATCTGCCTTCTTGGAATGCTTGGACCATGCTCCAGTATTCTCCTCTTAGCCTTTGTGCTTTCCTACACCATGTCTCCAACCCATCCATGTCTGCTTCTTGATTGCTTAGTTCTTCCAGCTTTCTTTTCAGAGTTGGCATAACATCAACCAGCCCACAAGCACCTGGTTGACTATCTACTAGTGCATCATCTGTCCTCGCATCTAACATCAAGGAAATACTCAGTATGAGATCAGTACACATTTGGACTCGTTGAAGGGGAAACAAGGAAATTTTCATGAATTTTGTGAAGTCATCAAGACAATACCAGTCCCCTCAACACATCGAAATATTTTGAAAACTGGAAAGTGCCTACCAAATGCATGCTTACCCCTTCTATGCATCCTCTTTTTTAATTTGGAAGTGCTTTTGGTAATTCGTTAGGGAAACATGGATGAAATAAGAAATGATGTTCACAACTTTGGCACATGAGATTGAAATTGAACCGATGCCTATGCAAATTGATATAATTATCCATCTCCAAAGTCAGCCCACTAGCAAGGAAAGTTCACTGATCAAGCGATCTCATATACACCTCCCTCCCTCTCTCCCTCTCTCTCTCTCTCTCTCGCGAAGCTCCCAAGGTTCAGACGACTCTGTTCATTTGTTCATTTTCTATTACTATTAGGAATCTAAATGTCCTGCTATATCCAAATTCTTAGGTAAGGATTAGAAAACAAATTCGGTGTCCTGCATGAGCTTCTAACATATGGTGAATTTCGAAGTTTCACATACCTTCTGGAACCTCTGCATTGGGTTCTCCCTCTTCTACATTTACTGGGGGTGGCATGTGAGTCAAAGCTTGAAGTGCAAGGTCTCTGCCGCCACTGGGATGACTCAAATTCCATGGCTGAATGTTAGAATCAACGGCATGAGATTGAGGAGGTTGTGTCCAGAATGAAATGTCCCCATGTGTGGTCATGTTTTGAGTAGGAAGATACTGACTGGGCACATTCATCTCATGCAATGGATGAAAGTCTGATGAATTTGCACCTACAGTGCTTATGGCATTAGAGCTCAGGTATGGCATGACAACAAATGAAATCTCTCTCCGACCATCTTCATTGTTTGCAATCACAGGCTGACCATCTTCATTGCTTGCAATCACAGGCTGACCATCTTCATTGCTTGCAATCACAGGCTGACCATTGCTTATGGCATTAGAGCTCAGGTATGGCATGGCAACAAACGAAGTCTCTCTCCGACCATCTTCATTGCTTGCGATCACAGGCTGACCATCTTCATTGCTTGCGATCGCAGGCTGATGCAGACCCACTTCATCGTTATCTGGTCTGCTGCTCGATTCCACCACTGTTTTACCCTTCATCGCCTTTCGGGCTTCCGATCTCACTCGGCCATCAACGTCCTTGCAGTCATTGATCCCATATCCTCCAACTCCGGCTAAGTGGGCCTTGATCCTGGTCGCGCTTCCAGCATACGAATTCCCACAGAAGTTGCAGTTCCAGTGTTTGTTAGGCAGCAATTTCACATACTTCCAAAAGGGGTCCGTCTCTCTAGGCATTTTCTCTGTATCCCACAAAAGAATGGACAGATAAGTTTCAAGGAAGACCTTGAATTTTTGGGTGAAGAATGGCGCCGAGGCCTGTAAGATATTTAATTAATTTTGGACTTCGGAATTGGGTCAAAATCTTCATCAATCCCCAATTCTTTTAGAAAAAGGCCCTGCTTCAGTGACTCCCACCATCATTTCTACCCCAGTTCTCTTTTCACTCTCGGATATGAAGATGACATGTTTAACTGGGTTCTGGAAATTTTGCTCTTTAAATTTGTAGCTACTTTTTTGTTTATTTTTTCACTGTTATCTTATCTTTGGGAACGCGGTTTTCTTTCTTGTTCAATGTTCATGGGCTTGCGCACTCTTTCTTGGGTAATATCTCTATCATGCATCTCCCTTCAGCCCCTAATCTTGCCCCTTGACTCCGCTTTCAGCAAAATTTCATAGCCCGGCTCAGCTGCACCCTTAAGTTTTTCCATTTACTCGGTTGGGTTCTTTACAAACTAATTCTAAGGATACATGGTAAACTCTCCAGTTTACAAGCGTCAAGTATGACTGACCACTCAGCTAACGATGATTTATTTTTTATAAAGCAATAAAAGTCTTCGTTCTGGGCTCACCGGCACCATTATGTAGTAGAGAATACATAAACGAAACCCAGCCAACCCATAAATCGACGATTACGGAGCGACATAAACTAGAGACCGAAGTGCAAAAATTTGGGTTCACAGAAGAGAAATGGGAGAACGAAAAGGGAGTAGAGAGATTGAGAGAGAGCGAGTACCTCCGAGCTGGTGAGAAGAGGGCTTGGGGGTTGAATCCCTAAGAGAGCGTCCGCGAGGAAACAAGCTTATAGCTGAAGCGGAGTTAAAAACTGGGGGCAACCCTCTGGTTTTGTGCAGAGGAAGTAACCGAACACCTCGACGAACATCGGAAACCTGCATGGGACGATCTATATATATTAAAACGTCTAAGGCGTCTCAAGAAAAAGGTATATGTATTCCGGATGGGTGGGTCCATACTTGACTAAGCAAAACGTTTCGACTGTCCAATAGAAAGGAAGGCCTTTTTTTTATAATAATAAAAATTAAGAAAACGTCTAAAACACCTCCAGAAAACGGTGATCTTTATATATTCCGGATTGGTGGGTTGGAACTGACTAAGCAAGACGTTTCGACTGCCCAGTAGAAAGTAGGGTTGAAAAAAGCTCCCATATCTAAATCTAGATAGAGTGAGGTTGGACAAGCACAAAAACACCTCTAAAGAACTCACAAATTTAGATTTAGATCGAGAGATGAAAACTTCCAAAACTCTCTAACAAGTCACCGCTTCTAAGGTAATAGGACCTCATCGTATTTCTTCTCGATTTTGATAACCTTCTTAATTTGGAGGATCTGAAGCAATTGATTGATACCTAACGATGAAAGTGAAAAATATGCCAAGAAAGTAAGGCCTTTATTTATAATAATAAAAATTAAGAAAACGTCTAAAACGCCTCCAGAAAAACGGTGATATATATATATATTCGGATTGGTGGGTTGGAACCGACTAAGCAAGACGTTTCGACTTTGCCCATAGAAAGTAGGGTTGAAAAAAGCTCCCATATCTAAATCTAGATAGAGTGAGGTTGGACAGGCACAAAAACACCTCTAAAGAACTCACAAATTTAGATTTAGATCGAGAGATGAAAACTTCCAAAACTCTAACAAGTCACCGCTTCTAAGGTAATAGGACCTCATCGTATTTCTTCTCGATTTTGTTAACCTTCTTAATTTGGAGGATCTGAAGCAATAGATTGATACCTAACGATGAAAGTGAAAAATATGCCAAGAGAGCAAAGAAGAGTATGGGTAGCGAGCAAGGGAGAAAAAAAAAAATTAGACGAAAATGATAAAACATTCCCCGATCATATCGTAATAATTTTAGTTGAGAAGATGGAGCCTCCCTTGACTCGACTATTATTTTTCAAGCTTGAACGGTTAACCTAACAACAAATTTAATCATTGTTTTAAATTCCTCCGGCTCTTAACGAATGCAAAAAGGATCGGTGTTTTTTAATTTCAAATGAATTTTGGTTCTTTTTCTCCATTCATATCCTTAATTTTAATTTAGATTTCAATACACGAGAATATCTCAGGCCATTATATATTGTTTTTTATTTTTATTTCTCTTCCCCTACCATCCACTAAATTCCTCAGTAACCGAAATTTATGTTGGGAGTTAGCAGAGGAGATCGAGAGAGAGAGAAATGAAGTAGGGAAGGGGGTGTATCCGCTTTGACAAGACATTTTATAGGGACATGGTTGCGAGAAAGTTAGCAAATCACGGCGGTGGTGGGGCCCCAGAGTGGGAGGACGGCAGGCCCCACGGCGCATGCACCGCCATCCCTCGCTCTCCAATGCGGTTGGGTCTTTGTGACGTCAGCAATTGGCGAGGCGGACCGCACATCTGTGCTGACCCGGACAGCTCCGTGTTCCCATGCTTTGCTGCTAATCAGTCGGCATACTGGCCAATAACATTATTATCCTTCTTAGATTCAATACGCGCGTCCTCCTCTTCACATCCTTTATCATTTGAGAGATTATCTAGTCCGGCTACATTGACAATCTTTTCTCGTAATTTATAGACGCTAAACTCTTGAGATACAATGACCGGAACACATAATTAAAGGTAGGATCCTCAAATACTTTATCATGGACATGCTTAGAGTGGCTTTCTTGCCAACTCCCCTCGTTCCATAAGTGCCAACGATGACAATCTCAATAATCACAAATCTTGTCACCTTACTTTTTTTGCCTACTAGCTCTATTGTTAACAAGGGTCAACTTTCCCTACATCATGTAGCATGTGATGTCGACAACTTTCGAAAGCTACAAATGGCAACAATTATTGACAACTTCTCGATTGCTTCGCTCTCCCCGCTTTCTTCTAAGAGATGGCATATTCTCATTGACAAGCCCACAATTACTTGGTCGACTAATCACAACAGCATCCTTTGTCCTTGCATCTAACATTGAGGAAATACATATAATACTTTATGGAAGCATATTGTTCACTAAAAAAATGGGTTTATGAAAAGAGAGGAAATTATCGAAAAATGCATAAACATATTATAATTGTACCGATTCGGTCTTAAGCTTATTTTTTTGACTAATTGAGTTCTAAATCTTTTGTAATTATGTCAATTCAGTTTATTTAGTCAAATTTAACTTATTGACACTAACATGGATGCCAGCCAATGCTAGTGAACAATTTTTTTAATATTATTTTTTTTTTCAAATTTTTTATTAATTTTTTTATCTTTTCTTTTTGTCCTTTTTCCCTTCATTCCTTCTCCTTCCTCTAGCTTCAGCAATTGGCCAGTGGCAAGCTCATCTCATCATTGCTTTGGGCAAGGGCAAGGCGAGCCCTTCGTGGATCTAAGTGAGGGTGAGCTCATCGATCCATAGATCTAGTGAGGGCTTGCCTCGCCAAAGCCCGAGCAAGCTCGCCCGCCCAACGATGGAGGCAACGATGGAGTCGCCTTAGTCCAGCAACTGCCCCCTCTAGCCAATTGTTGAAGCCAAAGAAAGGAGGAGAAAAAAAACAAAAGAGAAAGAGAAAAAGGAAAAAAATATAATAAAATATAATAACAAATTCGAAATAAAATAATATTAAAGAAATGTTCACTAGCAGTAGCTGACATCCACATCAACACTGATAGATGAACTAAATTAATATAAGTGCAATGGGTTTAAGACTCAATTAGTCAACAAAATAAATTTATGATTGAATCGGCACGATTGCGGTATGTTCATGATTTTGTTTTTTTTTTTTTTTTTTGGTAATTTTCCCTATGAAAAGAAGAAACCAACCATTATGTTGAAATGAACTTACATAGAATATTAGATCACCCAAAAAATAATAATAATAAAGTATAAGATTGAGCTAAAATACATTGTAAGTGTCAAAATTTGACACAAATAAACCCAAAATCCCCCACCCCGATCGATGAGGTGAGGCTTCATCGAGATGGGGAGGAGAGGTGCGAGACCCTAGCTAGCATCGATCATGGTGGCACCATGGCCATTCCCCGGGGAGTGCGGTGGGAGGCCGAGGGCTGGCTGCACGTGTGCTTTGGCAATTTCCGGAGGCGGAGGCAAGGAATCGAAGAGTTGCGAAAAAATTTGAACTCTCTCTCTCTCTCTCTCTCTGACTCGAATGTTGTAATTTGTCTTGGGCTCTCTTCATTATAGTCGTTCTTTAATTTTAGAAAAACTTTTCTCAAATAAAAAATTCGGTAAAAATGGTTTAATCAAGGAAAGTGGGGTAATTAACGCTGTTAATTACATAGGTTTTTTTTTTTTTTTGGTAAAACTGTTAATTACATAGTTTCTATATAGGATTCCGTTTAATTTCCATCTGTCGGGTCCCTTTTTTCCAATTCGACTTGACATAACTACCCTCTATTCAGGAAATAAAATGAAAAATCCACCGCCTTTTCTTTCGGGATGGTAAATAAAAGCGATATATTTTTTTTATTGTATTGCCTCTCTCCACGAGCATGCTAATTTTTTTATATTTGGGAGAACATGACATGGTCATTCCTAATTAGGAGTTCTAGCAAAAAAGAAGTGTTCCAAATTAGAGACATTAATATTTACCTAGTAAATTAGTGAAGTGACAATCTGTAAATAAGGGCGCGTTTGGTAACATTTCTGTTCAAAAATTGTTATAGGAAACGAAATAAAAAAAAAAAATTGTTATAGGAAACATAAATTAAAAAAAAATTGTTTTTTGTTCCGGAGAACAATTTTTACCCGAAATATGCGTTTGGTAAACTTGTTTCGGGAATAAAAAATGAATAGAAACACGTTTGGTAAATTTATATTCTTTTTTGTTTCTTTTAATTTTTAAATATTTTTATTTTATTTTTCCTTTTTCCTTTCTTTTTTTTTTATTTTTCTTTTTTCGGCCGATCGCCGGCCTCCGACTCACGGGCCGACGGGGTCGACACCTCGCCCGGCCACGGCGAGGCTCGCCGGCCCCTGCCAGCTCGGCCTCGCTCGAGCTCGCCCGGCCTAAGGCGAGGCCGAGTGACGCCGGGGGCGGAAATGCTGCGGCGAGGTCGGCGACCCTCGACGGTGTCGCCGCCCTCGACAAATGGCCGCCAACCATGACCGAGGCCGGCGACCAGCCAAAGAAAAAGAAGAAGAAAAGAGAAGAGAGAGAAGAAGTGTTTCTTCAAAAGTGTTTTTGAAACAAGAAACAATTTTTTTTTTTTTTTTATTTCTGTTCTTTTTGTGTTCCGGGAACAAAAAATCAGATTTTGAACAAAAACGCAAACAAACGCGTTTCTGTTCTTTTTTTGTTCCCGGGAACAAAAAAGACAAAATTTATGTTCTTAAACAAAAAAAAGAAACGAAAACATGCAGCCCCTAACTATTTTCATCAGCAAAATCTTTTAACCAGTCAACAGAAAATCTATCACTTGACTTAAAAACAAATTCAATCGACTAGTCTTCCTACGCTTGTTATTAGAATTATGTCAAATCATATTTCTAACTATTCCAAAATTTCAATTGGGTTTCAAGCACAAAAAAGAAAAAAGAAATAAAGATTCTTTGAATGCGGTTTGACCCGAACCGACCTAGATATTTTTGGGTCCAGATTGGGTTGAAACAATTTTTTTGCATTTTTGGGAAAAATGTCCAGCTGTACCTTAGTGTCCAAAGCGGAAATCAAGATGTGCTTTTTGCCAAAAATGAATCCCGGACCTGATAACCCGGTCGGTGTCTCATTCTCACTATACTAAGCACTAGCACATCTGAAAATCCTATGATTTTTTTTATTTTATTTTTATGTATGTCTAGGAAAGTTGGGAAATATTCTAAAAAAATGTGTGGAATTTTGATTTTAAGATATTCTTTGTATGTTTCTTTATTCACCGTCGGATTGTGCAAGTGGGATCACCAATATGATACGATTTTCTCACTTTCATCGCTTTTAATTCAATAAATTTTATTTTAATGTAAACAACTCAAGTTCTATGCATTCATTCTCATAGTCCATACATGCATAGGCCATACAAGTGTGAACCACAGTCATATGAGATTATGAGTGCATACACCATGTGTATCTAAAACTTACTATGTATCGAATATACCACAAACAGATAAAAGCGACACAGAATTTATAGAATATCAACATACCGCAACTTTTTCCTTGCCCTGCCAACGCAACTAGATGTGCTTTCTTACTTCTTCATCCATATTCCCCATGTACTGCTTCAGGGATTCTGGTATCAAGAACGACATGAGAGAGTCTCTTACGCGCTTGTGATCTTGGCCACTAAGTTCCATCAGATTGCGGTCTCCCAGAATCGCGCGGATGGATGATGTCTGCTTGTTGGCAACCATGCTGCCGTCTCCATGGAATACAAACTTGTTTGCTGCTTGTCCATGAATGAACACCGTCGGTTTGCCGAAGAGAGTGAGCTTTGAGATTGGCCCATACTTCCTCACTCTTTCGCAGAGCCATTCTTCTCCTGTGTTTGTCCTCATGGCTTGGAGCAGGCCAAGGCTTTGGCCTATAATCGGGATTCCCAGTGATCCTGGAGGTAGCTTTCTCAATGATCCTCTTCTTCTCCAGCTTAACAGAAAGAGAATTGGTAAAAAAAGGAGAAGAAGGGTGATCAGAATGTTTATTGTTGGTGTGGGCATGTATGATGAGGGAAAGCAGGAGAGTTATAGCTCTATACTTGTCAGTTTCTCATCTAGTATTTTAAGCGGTATATTCCTTCTGCAACGTGGGATGCAGAAAAGGTCACCCACTTTGATACGAGTTTTTATTAAATATTATGCCGATTTGTCTCGTTTAGCGGACCCTTCATTGATAATTGCGGATGAGTAAAACATTTAGGATAAGACTGACCTAACAGAGGGAAAAATTGATGTGAACTCTGGTTTGTTTTCAACAAACGGAGTTGAGCCCAAGAGGGAAAACGAAATCTTGCTTTTGAAATACACTTTTGTGTTCTTAAAATGTTCCTGGAAAAGGCAAAACCATGAGGCAACAATGCAGCAAAATTGCATTATCCCTTCGGAGCAAAACACAATTGATGGATTGCGCAGAACCCACCAAAACTCGTAGAACGAGATGTGGACTATAGATGTCAGAATTTGAAGACCAGAAAAAATTTATTCAGTTTCTGAGTTCTACTCAAGAAGTTCATTATCGTCTGTGACGATGATCAAATAGTTTCGTCTGTTGAGAAGTAAGTGGAGGTACAAGTAAAACAATTACTTTATTTTATTTTATAAACAATATTACAAACTCTCTACGCACCACTCTCATACACCTCTCACACCTCACACGAACACAATTCTTGCACACACCCACTCACTCTCTATCACTCTACACTCACGTCACCTGCTCCACCCACTCACACACTCACGTACACACTCCACTCACATCACACACACCTCATACAAGGGGCAAGAACCCCTATTTATAGGGTGTAAGGTCGGTGAGAAAAATCTGGAGAGAGGGGGAGAGAAAAGTCTGGAGAGGGGGAGAAAATTCTGGTGCAGCAGAGAAACGGAGAGAAATCTGGAAAAATCCAGAGAGAGGGAGAGAGAGGCGGTGCTCCCTTTTTTTCTGACACTCCCCCTCACTGACTACTCTCTCTTAGCATGGACATTGTGATCATACAAGTTGCCTTTGAAACTCTTCAAATTTTACAACTCCAAGACCTTTGGTGAAGATATCTGTAACTTGATCATTGTTTTGACATACTCCATCTTTATCTCGTCTTGTAATACTTTTTCTTGTAGGAAATGATAGTGTACTTCTACATGCTTGGTCCTCACATGGAAAATTGGATTCTCCGCTAAGCTTATGATTGACAGATTATCACAATATATCCATGTAGGTTGATTTATTGGTTGATGGAGATCCTCCATTAACTGTATCAGCCATGTACTCTCTTGTGCTACCATTGATGCTGCTCTATACTCAGCTTTTGTCGTAGATAGTGACACAGTTGCCTGTCTTTTGCTACACCATGACACTATTGTTGATCCGAGGCTAAACATATATCCAGTAGTTGATCGTCGCGTGTTACGATCTCCAGCAAAGTCAGCATCGCAATGGCCTACAACTTCACATGATGCTTCTTTCTTATACAAAAGCCCAAAATCAAATGTACCATTTACATACCTTAGTATGCGCCTGACTGCATCTAAGCGGGGCCTTCATGGCTTCTCCATGAATCGGCTTGCTACTCTCATTGCAAAGGCAATATCAGGCCGTGTTATGGTTAGGTAAATAAGGCTACCCACCAATTGCCTGTACATATCTTCCAATTCTCGTCCTTCAATTGCACATAACTTTACATTTCCATCAATTGGAGTAGAAATAGGTTTGCAATCAAGCATCTCGAACTTGTCTAGGAGGTCTCGTGCATACTTCTGCTGACATAGGAATAATCCTTCATTGGTCTTCTCAATCTCGAGTCCCATGAAATGTTTTAATTCTCCAAGCTCTTTCATATGGAACCGCACTGAGAGGTTGGTTCTGATTTGGCATATCTCCTTTTCATTATCTCCAATTATGATTAGATCATCCACGTAGATTAATACTATTGCAAGCTTGCCATCTTCTACCTTTACAAACAAGCTCGAGTCTGCTGGGGCTACAAAGTAGCCACTTTGCACCAGAAATTCAGCAATCTTCCCATACCATGCTATCGGGGCTTGTTTTAAGCCATAGAGGGCTTTCTTTAACTTACAAACATAATCTGGATGAAACTTACTTTTGAAAATTGAGGGCACTAGAGACACTCGAATGCTCTTTTAAAGATGCGAATAATTTCAACAAGTGTGTGAGGGTTGTTGAACAGAGTGACCCTCGCTGCTATTATTATCTCTGCATGGTTCAAAAAGATGTTCCTTATGATGAGGAGAATTCGGACAGGAAAGTCTACATTGTGGGGTGGGATCATGCTATTGTGAGTGTAGGAGGGGAATGCACCGGCATTTTTATTTTGATTCCCCAAGACGTGCAGAAAATGACAATGACATTATGCTACGGCGAAAGAAATTAAATCTTAATTAATGTTGATAGTTAACCGATCAGATAAATTTAATCCCGTTATTTCATCATGAACGGAAACACTAGTAGAGAAATACACTAGATCTAAATAGAGGAAATTAATAAAGGGAAATTAAAATATACTATCGTAAAAAAGAGGAAGCTAATTAAGTTATCTAAGTAGGAGAACATGCCTTGGAAGGAGAATCTCAAAAGGAGTTTGACAATATTACTCACGAAGACGCGTTTGCCTTTGAGAGCCCCTAGAATTGTACTAATTATATCGACATTTTGTATGACAAATAACGTGAAAATGTCAAATGCAGTTAGCTTAATAAGGTCAATCATAATCTATCAAATTATTTAGTACAGTAATATAACCATGCAATAATTAAGTCATCAGCACATGAGAAAGTCTGACCCAAAATCTTGAACAAGCATGTGAAGAAACAAATGGAATTGCTCAAGTCAAAAAAGACTTTGGAAGGATAGAAGTCTTTCAAGGGCCTCAATCGTTGACTTGTTGCGGCTGACTCTGAACATTTTGATCTTAGCCGATGCTTACTGTGGTCTAAACGCATGATATTGGTCATTGTCATCAGAGAAAGCGAGTTACGGAGTCAGTCGATACTGTTGAGTGCGAAATTGTCAAATTAAGCAATTCAACAAATTGTTTAACTTAATCATCCCATAAGACGGCAACAGTGGCCGTGGTGGTCCCATGAGAACAACCTCTGTCACTCGGTTGTCGCCATATATTTGGCCAGAAATTGATGGATATCCGGCAAATAAAGCCCTAAAAGCCCTACTAAGCCCACAACATTGCACTGCCAAGCCCTTGCGTATTGCTAGAGGGCGGTGAGACCATTATCGATTGGCCACCGGACACTACTTTTCCGATCTGAACCAAAGAGGTCACCGTGCTGAATTTATATATACTCCTTAGTAATTCGAAACTATTGCTCAAACGTTTGGCCAAAATAAATTAAAATTGCCCTGTGCTCTGGCCTTTCTCGTTTCTTTCAAATTCCCGAAATCGTCTCACAATTTCTATAAAAACTTCTTCATCCTAGAAAGATGCAGGTCCATTTCGCAACCTGAATCCGATTTGTAAACCAGTTCCTGAACCCTAAGTCGAGTCCGTTTCTATATGCGTCCCTGACCATCCTCCTCACGCTCCATCCTTTCCCCAACCGGATCACCAACGTCCACCCTTGTTCCATGCAAACGGCGAAAACTGCGACGTGCCTCTGTGGGGAAAAGTGCCCAAAATCCTAAACCTTCATTGTACCGATTTAGTCCTAAACCTTTTTTTGGTGCTGATTTAGTCCTAAACATTTTTAAGTTGTGCCGATTCAGTCATTTCCGGCCAATTTGGCCGAATTTTGTTGACTAGACGCCGGCCGGCTGACGTGGACAACTTTTAATAATATTTTAATATTTTTGAATTTTTTTTTTTTTTATTCCTCCCGGCCAGTCACCGAGGTCCGGCAACCGGCCAAAGGCGATGGCCGGCGAGGGCGAGCCTCACCGCCCGCGCGAGGTCGACCTCGCCGACCACCTCACTAATGACCGCGGGGTGGCCTCACCAGCTCGCCGGATATGGCGGCGGGTTGGTGAGCGGCGGTGGACGGCATCAGGCAGCAGCATTGCGGCGGTGGTCTCACGTGGTTAGGGTTTCCTCAGCTTGGCCAGGAGAGGACTCTCTCTCTTTTCTTTCTCAATCTCTCTCTCTCTCTCAGGTTCCGCCCAAATCGAACGCCCTCGGATCTCAAACTGAATCCTTGAAGACCGCGAGCTCAGGCACAGTCCGACCAACGCAAGGCACAAAAAAGGACCGAGGCCCCTGGAGCTTCGACGCTTGAAACTAGGCGCGGCCGTAGGCCGACGGTTGCGGCTCGGGTGCGGTGGCCGGTCTACCCCCTTCGACTCTCTCCCCCGCTCAAATCCCCTCCCTCGCCAGATTCGGCAAGGCAAGGGGCTCGCTCCGCCGGCCATGAGTGAGGCTCGACCCTCGCTAGATCCGACGAGGCGAGCCTCGAGGGCGGCCTCACGCGGGGTGGGCGAGGGCGAGCCTCGCCGCCCGCGCGAGCCGCCCGCGCCACCTTTGGTGAGGTGGCCCTCGAGGTCGAGGTCGACCTCGTCGGCCGTCGCCTCGGCCGATCGCCGAGGTCCGGTGACCGGTTGGAGGAATAAAAAAATTCAAAAAAAAATTCAAAAATATTAAAATATTATTAAAAGTTGTCAACATCGGCCCGTGGCGTCAAGTCAGCAAAATCCGGCCAAATTGGCCGGAAATGACTGAATCGGCACAACTTAAAAGGTTTAGGACTAAATCGACATCAAAAAAGGTTTAGGACTAAATTAGTAAAATGACAAAATGTTTTAGGACTTTTTTGGCACTTTTCCTTGCCTTTGCGCTAGGTTTCAATCTCCGGGGTCTCGATCACCCTGTCAGCGTCACCGTTCTCCACCACGGTCTGGAATAGAAGCACCCTCTCAATTCCACTCCAATATTGAGGCTAGGCCTCAAGAACGTCGCCATCACCGCCATTTCCGGCGTTGACTTTGGCGCTGAATTTTCCCATTTCGCTGATCGAGCGAGAGTCCGAAATAGGGGGCGCTCTGGAGTGAAGGCGAAAAATGGACGTTCAGCTCCTTTAATGATAACAGAGGATTTGAACCAAAAAAGAGAAAAATGATAAGAGGTACACGAGGAGATTCGTGCATGCGCTGCATTAATGAAGTGGAGAAAAAAGTCAAAGACTTGCGTGCGCATTAATTAATAAAAGAACACTGCATTTTGTGTGTGACTTTGAGCAATAAATTCTTCAGTGTGGGTTCGTACACAGGCTCAAATTCAAGACACAGTTTAGCAATCAGGAAGATTGCATGGTTACTGCAAATTCAAGCTAAAATGTCGAATTCATACTGACAACATACGTATAACTTCGTATAAAATGAAAACGTACACCATTCACATAATACTCTTGATGTTAACTAATCCTGAAAAGGCTGTGTACGGCAATATAAGAGGGTGGGGTAGGCACTATAAGCTGATTTGAAGCTATCAATGGCCGCAATTTGATGGTAAGCCATAAGAGGGTGGGTAGGCAATATATCTTCCCAAAGGGTTAGATCCTCCGTGGAGATCTCTAATCGCCCATCTTGACATTTAAACTTATATTTGAAGTGGAAATACCCTTCGCTTGTTTCTAAAAATCCTAACTTTTGTTCGCCGTGAAATCAATACTAATTTGAGACATTAATGTCATAATGAATAAAATTGAAGATTTTTGTCAGTATTAATACATAATATAAGAATACAGAATATTTTCAGCCCGAATTATGCTTTAATGTTTCATTTAATCGGTTGACCACCCTAAATCACCAAGCGTCCGAGGATATAATCAAAACGATATGCTCCTCTTGCCTCTGCCCCTTTGATAGTTTGAGACTCTGGAAGGAGTGGACCGTGGCTGGAGAGGTGACTCTTTCTCTCTCCCTCCCAATTTCCATGGCTTCTCGTCAGCCAATTTCTCCTGCTTCTCTTCTTCTTCGCACTCCCTCTGCCGTCGAGGCAGCTCTCTTGGCCCATCCTCAACGCCCTTCGTCGTCCCCTGGACCTATTGCCGACCTTCATCGGCGCGGCCTATGCCTCCGACGGCTCTCTGGAGTGGAAAGGAGCTTGCTTCTACAAGAACGCCGCTTGGTTGGAGTTCCACAACAAGACCGGGAGCGAGTTCGGCGGAGGCACGCTTCACATCAAGGTTCGTTCTTTAGTTTTATCGTGTCGCTTTGGCTTGGTCTCTGTTCGGTTTTGAGTGTGATTCTGGAAGATGAGGTTTTCTGGTCGACTATTACGTTGGGTTTGGTACAGTGGAATGGAATGAAATCAGGAAATGATGGGGAAAGGAATGGACTGGAATGATGAGTCCAAGTCTCTTTTTTTTCGTTTGGTCGATAGTGGGAGACGGAACGGATTGGAAATCCTTATGTTTGAGGGTGATTCTGGATGATCTTGGGAGGTTTGAGCTTGTGGCGGTTGTTTTAATGTGGGGAGACAGTCACCTTTCACGAGCTTTTGAGGTTCTCTGGTCGAATGTTAGTGCTTAATTCAATTTGCTGCAGTTCGATTGTGTGATAATTCTGGGAGATGTGAGATTGTAGGGGTTTGTTTGATGGGGTCTAATGGCCATGGTTTGCCAGCTTTTCGCAGTTCCCGATTAACTCTTGGTACTTAGTTTGAGCTTTCTATCTTGCTTAATTTGAGGTTGATTTATTCTAATGGGTTCAAAGCTCTGAACTGGATAGAGTTTCTATCTTCTTACGGTATTTTCTTACCAACTGAACTGTGCAGTCATACCATTATATATAGAGTTGTGAAAGAAAATTAATTATTTGAAGGATATTAGAGGATATCCTTTGATGTTTGGGCCTTGCACTTGATCCCAACTGTTCCTCTTTTCTAATTCTGCTTATTTATGTTGGAATCTGAGTCATGGAATTTTTCAGTTCTTACTTCAATATGTTTCTAATGGATTTCGTCACTTGCTGAGTTTTTTTTTTCTTTTTCTTTTTCTTTTCCTTTCATCTGCTTGTTTGTACTTTAATTAAGCTCCACGAGTCGCTGGTACCATGGTCGGTCACTTGAGTTTTTTTGTGTCTAGGTTTTAAGTGGTTGAAGAAGGATTTAGCGATATGGTTGCTCATACAAGTACAATTGTTTCGTTTGATGTAAAATCAAATTATCTTATGGAGGCCATTCCAGTCGGGTGTGTACTGCCTCATGTTGATGCTTGATAGTCCGTGTTTTTGCATCTGGTTCTACTGAATATGGAAACTAACAACTAGTTGTAGGTATCCTGGGAAGCATTACCAAACACACCTCTAGAAAGATCAGAGGTGATCAGAGCTGTAATTGTACGTACTTGTAAAGAACTTAAATGTGACAACGGTATGATAATACGATATGATGATAATGCTGCATATCAATTTGGGATTTTTGGTGATATTAGCCCTATATAATCTGACTATTTGAAAAGATAATGACTAATTTCTAGCAAAAAAAAGTTATGACCAGTTGATATCAACAGGGGCATCCTCTTCGTAATTAGTTGATAAGATCTTTTGCATAATAACCACCTAGACCCCATGAACTAGTTAAATTCAAATTTTTGGCATGTGTAGGTGGCTTTAACCCAATTTGAATGCGGTTGTGTGATTTGAACCGGCAACCTCCACCTCCTCAATGAGAAATCTCCCAATGCCCTAATTATGGAGTTGAGGAAGCATCACTCGTTATAGTAAAGAATAAGCTAATTAAGCATTATGTAGCCTTTCTAAATGACATTGTTAACATAAAATTATCATAGTATTGGTTGTTGATGGTCACAAGAACGAGATGCTAAGTAAGTACATTTTTTGTTGTTGTGAAGAATAATTACATTTTGCCTAATTTCACAAGAAAATATGAGATTTATGGAATATTTCCCAATTATTTTGAATAATAATTTACAAGGTAAGAGATTCACTAATTACTTGCGATTATTTTTGAATATATGCACGGGTTTTTCATGGAATTTTTTCTGTGAAAATTTGAGGTTGAAGTGGCCACATATTTTCTTAATTAATGCAGTAGATTAAAATTCCGACGCTTTTTTTTCTTTTTTTTTACAGCAACATCAAATTCGAAGTATATTATGCATTAGTCTTTACGTTATATTTTTTTTTTGGAAATTTGGTTTTTACTTCTAAATATATCTCATACTCTCTTTAACTTTATACCAATTTTTCTCGTAAAATGTCAAATGGGGCTGTCAATGTTTCGCTAGTTTTCCATGAATGTCTATTTAGTTCGATAAATATATCAAGGTAAGTTAGGAAAATATTGACAAATAATCACGATATCACTAAAAAAAATATTTAAATATTAATTTTTTAGAATAATTGGCCCATAAAATCTTACAACGACAAACTAAAAATATAAAATATTAAGAAAAATAACTAACTTGAAGTGGGAACCAAGGCAAAATAGATTAAAAATACCATTTAAAACTACATATAGAAATAGACTTTTAGTCCTATGCAATGAACGGACATATTACAAGTTCTAGAATAAATTCATCTACAACTACTGCCAATTATTTTGTTTAAACCAACAGAAATATAAGCTGGCCACATCATCAAGATACAAGTTCGCCCAGCCCTTCAGGAGCAATGACTCACTTGGGACTGTCGAACAGTGGACAAATCACGGTTCACCTACCGATGTTGCTACTGCCAATAATGTGAATCGGGGTGAGGTACGCAATGATATTAGTATTCATGAGACTCCATTTGTCAAGATCAAGTCCCCACTTTTTAAACCATGAATTGCAGATCTTCTTACTAAGTACCTCTTTCGCCGGAATTGCTCAGGCAACAAAATATCTTTCTCCGAAAGTCGTCCTTCAATTTTACTAAAAAGGTCGAAATTTCTATACCAACTTCGAATAGAGAATACCTCAGACAATAAAGAATCGAACTTCTTTAATCCAAACAACACTATACAAACTTAGACCGAACGGGAATTTAATCGACAACAAGACCTAAAAGTTACAATATCAGTCTCAAATTATATTAGAATTCAATCAATGGCACAAGTAAGGATAGTAAGATATAATGTCGGAATTTAATCAATGATAAAGTATAGGGATAAAGAAATATGTCAAAATCTATTGACAACGGGAATCTGAAAACTATAGCTAAGGAAATTAAAATGCAGTACAGGGAAATAAAAATAAAAAATAAAAAACTAACCTTTTGATTGATTTGTTTGGGGCTTCTCACTATATGACTGATGAAATTTATAGTGAAGGAGTGATAACAATTCAATAATTGTGTCTTTTCCGGTCACCGCCGGTGGCCTTGCCCGTATTCTTTTCTTCTCGTAGGCCCATCTTGCACATGCTCCATATAAATAAACTACCTTCATCGTGTTTTGAGAATTATACGGTTATTAATGATCGTTTCATGATTGGGTCTCCGATGTTCTCTCTACAACATTTGTCTTCGACATTAACCAATTTGGCACTTTGAGTAATATTTAAAATATCTCTAATGAGAAACTACTATCGGTGTTCATACAAGCAGCTACCAATTGTTTGTCGTCATTTCAACAACTGGACATGTGACATTTCTTTATTTTATCGTTAATCACCATGCGCCTACTCCTATGTTCATTGGTGGTTCGATATACAAGAGATAACATCCATGATTGTAGCTTATTTTTGCCCAAATGCTACTTATTTCTTACCCACATGCCAAGCATGCGTCAATCAGATCAATTATGTGTGTTTGCAGTATCACATTCAATTTGCTCAAAGTTTTTGCTCGTCGAGCCCTGCTTCGATCTCTGTTTTTTTGTGCCTTTTAAGGCTTTTTGTTTTTTGAACTCTGCTTCGAGGTTCACGATAAATATGATGATGTAAGACTCCCTTTTGCATCTTAGCTTCCCCGATTTCAAGGGTTAGTTATTGATAAAAACCCTATTGCCTAGTCCTTTTCCATATACTCGTGTACTTGTAACATATTCTTTGCCACCGCCGATCGTTTTTACATTGAGGGTTTGTCTGAAAATCAAATGACACTATATAATTCGTGGAACCAAGCTATAGAGTATTTTTGCTTGCAAATGCGATTAGATTGCAAATGCACACGGATGCTAATACTTTTGTCTTGGCCACATGCCGTCGCGAGACTTAATTCACTTATCATTAAGTGGCCACGTCAGTGTTTGTGCACTAAGGTTATGATGTGACAAGAGGGTTGATCCTCTGGTAATACCCAAGAAGGTAGAGGTTAATTAAACATGAAGGCCGTGGCTTTAAGTTCCTGTGTACCAATTTTGTCTAAACGGAATTGTCGGTTACAGGGACAGAACGGAAGAAGACTCTTGTTGGAAAGCAAAGAGTTGTCGCACAAATTTTTCTCAGAGATATAAGTGGGCAAGAAACCTAAATATAAAGTAAAATCGGTTGCAGAAAGATATCTTAAGGCTAAAGTTGGACTGTCATACTAATTGAGTGTCCAAAAAAAAGTCTTTTCTTTTTAGGACCATTGAAATTTTCGTCAGTCCAAAACATTACATCAATATATTTATAATCGTTCTTAAATTTGTGATTGAGCTTATTATTGAATATATAAACTATTAATCACTTACGGATATTGTAATGATCGGAAGACTGCTATCCATATTAATTATAATACCTTATGGATTTTCATTAGGTCCACCATCAATATGAAATACAATTTACACATTGTTGAATGAGTGACGTGGAAGAATTCAGGTTCCAATTTAACTCCACACATGCAACTTATCTGAGCATAATAAAATTTACTGACCATATAATATTTATTAAAAAATTCGATTAAGCATCTTGAAAGTTACTTCAAAAGTTTGATGTACAATAAAATTACTAATCATACATGAATGTTACAAATAAATGAAAAGTTACCACATCACATATTTTACCTTTCAGAAGGGCTCTCGGCATTTTTTTAGACCAATCCAGCAGGCAGTGGTTTGAGTGAGTTGTTTGATGGCATCCCGCATGCAAGCAAGGTCAACCACCGCAGGCCTCTTCTAAAATCCTCTTCACTCTTCAACAACTGAGAGGCCTCAGATTTTTTTTTGTTGCTGCACGATTATACTGAGCAAAAGCTTGGAGGAGGTTGTAGTTGCACTGTTTGGAGAAAATATTTGGGGCATTTAATAAACCAAATAGGATGCTTATTGAAATATTTATAGATAGACAAGTGATAAATTTGAGCCTACTTGTCATTTTTTTTTTATGATCCATTTTATTCTAATTTTGTTCTAACTCTTATTCTCTAATTTTTGTCCTATCTTCTTAAGTGCATCAGAATCGAAACCCCTACTTAAATCTAAATTGTCTTTTACTCTAACTCCCGATAAGATAAGATGGAGATTCAACTCTCACCTCCCTCTCTCGTATTGAAAAGAATGGCACTGGGGCAAAATCCCAATTGAAGAATAAACAATTTCTGCTTCCCCTCCCTCCGTTAACGCTCCGTTATGGAGAACTCTTCTTTCTCTCTCTCCAAGTTAACGACCCACAGCGCCTCATTCCCCCTGATTTTCCCTCTCTTCCTTTCTCCTCGCCTTCTTGGATTTCTTCGCCGGAATCAACACCGGAACCAAATCGACGCCGAAATCACTTCCGCATCGGAGATCCACTTCGACCCACCATAACCAACAAGCTCCGGTTCGCTTAATCGCTCGGAACCCACGCACGCACGCGCATAGAGAGGAGGTGAACTTCAGAGAAGCGATTCCGAAGAGTTACTCGATCGTTTGTAGATTTGAGTCACTTTTTTTTGTTTTTTTCCTTTTTCCGTGATAGCGAAGAGGAGGTGAAACGAAATGACTGAGAGCGAGCAGATCTTAAGGGGGGAGAAGCTAAAACACCAAATGGACTTGGTCTAATTTCTTCCCTTTTTCTGTTTTTTTTTTTTTTCCCTTCGTCCGGTAAGCGCACCACGGAGGCCGAGGCGGTGGCGAGACGCGCCTTCGCGGGGGAAAGAGAGAGCAGTGAGAAAGAGGGAGGGAGGTAGAGAGAAGGAGGAGGAGGGAGCAGAGCTACATCCATCGGGTGAAGAGGAAGATCAAAAGTTTCCAGTAACGGAGCACTATAACGACGAGAGAGAGCGGAGCAGAAATTTTGATTGTTCAACTGACGGGTGGTCTTGGATTTTCCTATGATGATTCGATAATTGGGGCTGATAACTCACGATATCTCGCACCTGCAGGTTCTGGTGGACCTGGCTGTCGATCGTTCTGTTCAGGTTGATGTAGCCAGAAATTAGAATGCTTTGCAGGCTAATATGGAATTGGAGTTTCACAGAAATAAAGCGAGATTTGCTTTCCTTAAGTGGGAATCCCCTGCGTTCCGTAACGTGCTTGTCGTGCCACCTGGTTCTGATATAGTCCAACAGGTGAGGATATTTCAGCAGCCCACTGATGAATTTTAATTTGAGTCTCTCTTCCTCTCCCTGATGATAAGAACCTGGGCAACGCGTGAATCATTTTGGTTTGTGGAAATGGTTTTCCTTGATAAAATTTTCAGGTTAATCTCAATTATCTTGGGACGGTGGTTTTTAACACTGATGACATTCTGCACCCAGATGGTGTGGTCGGTACAGATTCCCATACAAGTATGATGGATGGGTCAGGAGTGGCTGGTTAGGGCGTGGGAGGAATTGGAGCAGAGGCAGCTATGCTTGGACAGGTAGACTTCGACGTTTCTGCTTCCTCTCTCTGCGACATCCCCTCATGTCCACACCACCATCTTGACTGACGTATGCCAGCAAATTTGATCGAACCAGAGTATTATTTTTTTCTTTTGAAGTCTCGAAAAGATATGAGCTCTACGGCATGGAGTTAGAATGAGTGTGAAATGAAGTGATAAATATGGTGACCTTTGTGGAAGATGGCCAGAAAACTTAAGTTACTCACTTTATGTTTGTGCAGTTAATCCAGTTCGAAGAAATTATAATTTCCTCTCTATTCCTGTTAAGGTCCTATTATAGAAGCCTCAAGATATAGGAATTCTCTCTCTTGGAGTTCATCAATGTCCTAAGCGCCTTCATTAGCATGTAATGCTCCCGTAGGGACAAAGAGAGGGTGTAATCTGCTACGTGATTAGTGATAACTTTTGCTGCCTCTGATCCACTGTCCTTTGTACATGACAGCCCATGAGCATGGTATTGCCTGGCGTTGTTGGGTTCTAGTTGACAGGTGCTCAGAAAGCATGGTGTTGTCAGGAAGTTTGTTCGAGTTTTATGATGGGTTACTGAAAAAGGAGCTCTGTTACTTGAATTTTCACACCATATTTTTATTTCTTACACACCAATTGTACGCCTTATAACTAGGAGGAATGGCTGGGTTATCACTAGCTGACAGAGCCACGATTGCTAACATGTCACCTGAGTATGGGGCAACGATGGGTTTCTTCCCTGTAGATCATCTTACATTGCAGTACCTTGGTCAACAGGATGGAGTGATGAAACAGTGAGCTGATTTGATGTAGATTTTATCTTACAAATTTAGTGCCTGTTCTCTGTGGAAGATAAATTTGGCTCGCCGTGTAATTTTTGTCTTGCTTAGGTGTCCATGATAGAGGCATATTTGCGTGCAAATAAGATGTTCGACCATAATGAGGTAACTCTTGTCCTTTCCTTTTGTTAAATAAAAGTGATCTAAAGGTGCAAATGTACCATATCTGCTTACTATTTTGATTTTTCCAGCCTCAACAAGAAAGAGCGTACGCATCTTATCTTCAATTGGACAAAGTTGAACCTTCAGTTGTGGGACCATAAAGGTAATGAATAATATTGATCCTATTCCACGTTAATCATTTGCTGTTCCCAATGACGATTTTCTTTATTTTCATGAAGGCCTCATGACCGAGCTCCTTTGAAAGAAATGAAGGCTGACTGGCATGCTTGTCTTGACAACAAAGTTGGCTTCAAGGTAATTGCTCTGTAAAATTTGCTCGGGCATTCTTGGATGATTCTACTTTTGTACCATTTTTAAGTTTTCTTTAGGTTAATAGCTTCCTATGATGATAACTGTCCTTGCGTGGAGGTTTTTCTTATGATTAAGTTTATTCGGCTTTGTAAATTTTTTGTATTTCGGAAGCTAGTTGATTGCCTCCAAATGCAGATTCTATATGGCGGATTTTTCATCTTTGTTATCTGAAATTTAGTTTTGACCTTCCTGAACCAATTGTGGTATCCCAATGTGGATTCGTGTGGCTTTAGCATATTTGTTTCCCACTTCAAATTATTTCAGGGATTTGCTGTCCAAAGGTGGCACAAGATGAGAGCGGTACCATTTTCATTCCATGGAATACCTGCAGAGCTTAAGCATGGTAGTGTTGTTACAGCAGCAATTGCAAGTAGTACAAACACGTTAAACCCTAGTGTCATGCTTGGTGCCAGGCTTGTTGCAAAGAAGGCCTGTGAACGTGGTTTGCAGGTTGGTTTTTTATTCTGAAATTTTTTGACCTCTATGGACTTTTCTGGTGGCCTAACTCTAAGCATCTCAAATTGAGATTTGGCACATAAACTTGGTTACAGGAGATTAAGAAGAACAAGCGTGTCTCAGGTTAAACCATGGATAAAAACAAGTCTTGCGCCAAGGATCTGGAATTGTTGCTAAGTACCTGCTCAAGAGGTGTGCTAGATATTTCTTCTCATAATTCAAAACCTACTAGAGTGTATTACGTATTGTTCCGACATTTACTTCTGCAGTGGCTTGCAAAAGTATCTGAACCAGCAGAGCTTTCATTTATCGGTTATGGTTGCACTACACGCATTGGAAATTCACGATAACTTGAAGAATCAGTTGCCTCTGCAATTGCAGACATTGGTACATGTGACTTGTTTCTTTTTATTTAATACTTATGCAGCCAATGGGTGAAAAAAATGTGCATTAAAACCTCACGGTAACCTCCTGCCTCGAAACTGGCTTATCTTTGTCTAAAATTTGTGAGTTATCTGAATCTGCGGGCTTTAATATGTGACTATAAATGAAATCATCCACAGAGTCTGAGTTAGCCTAATGAGGAGGATAAAGAAAACTCTAACAGTGCTTCTTGAGTCATTTCAAGTACCCTGAAGATTTAGTTCCAGCAGGCAAGAATTGTATCCACGAAGTTGTGCCATCTTGCCACGAGCCCCTTTGGGTTTTATAGCCTATTAAAATCCTTTCTTGACTGAAATAGATAAGATAAACAAGTAATGTTGCTCCATGGACAAGAGTTTCTTCCGAGAATTCCTGGTTTTATGTAAAGAGATGCTAATGGAAATGCAATCTGTATCTGTCTGGCTATGTAACAAGTATAGGCGACAAGCACCAAACAAGACTTGAGAAAGTCCCTAAGGTTGATCTTTCTTTTAATATATTTGTTGAGCTTTGATGACTTCCTTGCTTTGCATTGAGATAAGTCACGTAGTTCTGCTCGCCTGTGCTTCTCAACCAATTCTTTCATTCTCTTTCCAGAGTACCTAGCCCACTAAACTGAGCTTGTGTGTGTGTGTTGTGTGGTTATTCTGATGTTCTTTCCATTGTGCCACCTATTTGTCAATCTTGATAATTTTGGTCCACCTGCTGATAATTCTGTTTGCTTATTGATCTGAAGTGGATCATTTTCATGATCTTTCTGGTTCAGTCAAAGTTAGTTTTTTGGTTTATTTTGCAGATATAATTGCTGCAGCTGTGCTTTTTGAAATAGAAAGTTTGAAGGCTGTGTTCACCCATTGAGAGAGAGCGCTAACTATTTTGCTTCACCTCCATTGGTAGTTGCATATGCACTTGCGAGCATGGTATCCATGCAGATTTATCTGGTGGAATCTTACCTGATATCTGTATCTCTTATTGGATACTTCCATTGGAGCCTTCATTTTAAACATTGGCATACCAATATGACGACACGAAAGCCTTAATATATGGTTTTAAATTACATTTGATTGCATTCTTATTTACTTTAAAGCCATTGACCTAATATTTTCAGAATTGTGTACTTTGTTAGAAGCAGTTTTCACTACTCAATAGCTTCTGGGAACTCACTGACTCCTTTTTCAATTAGGTTGACATTGATTTTAAAAAGGATCCTATTGGAACATCAAAGGATGGAAGAAAGTATATTTCAAGAATATTTGGCTGAGTAATGAGGAAATTGCAGAGGTAGATGCCTATTGAGTCCACAGGGTTGATTCTTTGGTGCTTTCCATCTCTTACATTTGGACTAATGGACATGCATTTTACTATGGTGTAGGTTGTTCAAGCTAATGTGTTGCTGGACTTGTTAAAGGGCACTTACGAGGCTATTACAATGGGGAATCCTATGTGGAATCAGCTCTCTGTACCTTCCTCTACCCTATATTCGTGGGATTCGAGCTCAACTTACATTCAAGAACCTCCATATTGTAAGAACATAACCATGGTCCTCCTGATCCTCACAGAGTGAAGGATGCCTATTGCCTACTGAACTTTGGAGACAACATAACTACTGATCATATCTCTCCAGATGGAAGTATCCACAAGAACAGCCCTGCGGCTAAGTTTCTTTTGGAATGTGGAGTGAACCCAAAAGATTTTAACTCTTATGGCAACCGGCAAGACAATGATGAAGTGATTGCACGTGGTACTTTTGCCAATATTTGCCTCTTCAACGAGCTCTCAAACGGGAAAGTGAGTCCAAAGACAATTCATATCCCATCACAAGAGAGTGTTTGTGCGTGGTGAGTCCTATAATTTGAGATGCATGGTCCCATTTCTGTGTTGTCATTCTGCCAGGTCTCTTAGCAGCTCCATGGAATGTACACTTAGACGTGAACTGCTTAAGTTCAGCATGCTCATCCATATTATATTATCATGATTGGGATGCACCCAAAACTCATGAATTGAACTGCCTTTGCAGGAATCAAATACTGTAGTGCTTGAATCATAAAATGCAAGTATCAGGTCAATATTTCCCTTTCAGTAAGAGTTTCTAAGGCTGCGAGGTTCGCTTGACCCAGGGGCCGCGTGACCTAGGAAACCGCCACCTGGGTCGAGCGACCCTCGCCGAGGGTTGTCTGAGGTCGGGCGACCTCCGGTGGCCCTCAGCTGGGTTGAGCGACCCTGGTTGCCTCCTTTTTTAATAAAAATAAATAAATAAATGGGGGCAAAATCGAAAATATAAAGAATTAATGAGGGTAGTTTTGGAAGAGAAAAAATAATTTCAGCATTTGGCGGAATGTTGAAAGCCCTACTAGCTTTGGGCTTTCAGAATTTTGAAAGCAAGTTGAAAGCTGAAAGTCAGCTTCAAAGTTGAACCAAACGCATCTTAAAGCTGACATCTAGATCTTGGATCGGATGAATATTGATTATTGCATCACGAGTTCTGAGAATTGTTGCTTAATATGGTTGCACCTTTCAAATTCTGGTCACTAGGTAGGACACAATTATCCTTGCAGGAGCCATGTATGGAAGTGGCAGATCTCAAAATTGGGCTGCCAAGGGTCCGGTGCTCCTGGTGAGTTCACGCTCGGTTTAACTAAACATGTTCAATTTGCCTAATATTCCTTTTCGATTGGGTTCGGTGTCACTAAGCATGATAGGCTTAATCAGGGGGTGAAAGCAGTGGTAGCCAAAAGCTTTGAGAGAATACATCGTGCTGGTATGGGGGTCATTCCACCGTGTTTCAAGCCAGCGAGGATGCAGACATTTTGGGATTGACAGGGCACAACCATTACACCATAGACGTTCCCAGTCTAATCAGTGAGATGAGGCCTGCCCAGGATGCGACTATTACAACCAACACCAGGAAATCATTCACTTGCACCCTGTGATTCGATATTGAGGTGAAGTGTCTGCAGCCTTTTTCTAGTTTTGTTCACTGCACTGCCACTCCATTTATTGATTCCCATAATATTACGGGTTTGAATCGCTGAGAACTCCTGTTTTTGTGGTTTGTATCTTGGATTTGATTGCTTGTAGGTAGAGCTGGCTGTTGAAATAGTTTATATCATAAAAATAAATTATTGTTGGAAATGAAAAGATGTGATTATCAAATATGAAGAGAAGTGATTGTTGACATGAAGAGAAGTGAGGGTTGATTATGAAAGGTGGTAATGGTGGGGACAAGTTAGCTATTCTCAAGAGATGTGTTGACTCGTTATCTATAAACAACACCAAATCATACATTATTCATGACAACCGTTTAAAGCAACTTCTTGTAACATTCTCTCTTCATCTTTTTTGGCACACAAGTTTGACAACACATTCGAAATCAAATTTCTAGAGGTAAATTGAGTTATTACTGAAATATTTCTCTGTGGCTTTGGTGTATATCTTGGATGTATATTTATTTTAATTGCGATAACAACAATGCTAGGGGCCCTTAAGGACTGATGATCATTATGCATCAAAGAACTATCAATTATTGCTCCATTTTCATTATTAATGAAATTTCCCCAACATTCATAAGGTATTATTTTTATGGAGATGTCGACAGTGGCTATATAAGTGCTTGCAATCTTGACAAATAAGTATTATTGAAACTTTCATTTTCGCTTATATGCTTGAGTCATTTTCCTTGAGGCATGATAGATTGTCACATGTTGGCTATGCTACTTTGAAATTTAGGAACAAATGTGGTATGATATCATGTGATAATCTTAATAAGAAAGGGATGATGAAAGGTAGTGCCGAGGAAAGATTCTTAGTGCTTTGTCAAATTGTTTATATCAAATTTTTCGGTCTTACACAAATTTTAAAGACATTTGTAATACCTTGGAGACCAACTTACAAATAAGGTATGAATAGATTTATTGCTTTGAAATATTTTGGATTTATCATGATTAATGGAAAATCTATCTCTAAGCAAGTGGAGGAATTTCAAAAATGTGTTGCCAAACTCAAAGGCCTTAGATTGAAGATTCTGAACCTTTTCAAGTTGCTGCAATTATTTCAAAAATTGCCTTCAATTTGGAATGACTATCAAAAGAAATTTTTGCACTCGACCGAGAACCTGATTATAGATAATTTGATAAAATACATTCTAATTGAGGAAGATTCTCAGTATTGTAAGGCTAGTAATGTGAAAGAGGTTACAAACAAGGTGCAATTTGTTGAGAATGACAACACAAGTAGAGACGAGGAAATTGAGAAATAAACAAACCATTAGATGGTTTGAAGCAAGCACTAAAACAATTACATGAGAAATTTAATTTGCTAGTATATTAATATGGATTTAAGAATAACAATGATTATAAGTGCATTTATTCAAAGTTTATCAAAGAGTATGGAGTTGTAATCTCCTTATACGTAGATGATACTTAAATAATATCTATTTTCTCAGTTTAAAATAAGAGATTCCGGAGAAGTGGATACAATTTTAGGTATCAAAGTGATCAAACATGGTGGGGCTTATGCTTTAAATCAAGGCTACTTGGTGGAGAAAATCATTCAAAAATATCAACCCTTAGTCAAATGCACCATATGATGCGTCAATTAAAATGAGAAATATTAGGCAACCTTCAGCAAATTAGACATGTTAGTGCAATTGGAAGTTTGATGTATGCTATGCATTGAATTAGATTGGATATAGTTTTTATTGTGTTTAAATTGTCAAGATTTACTAGTAATCCTAACATTGTGTATTAGAAGGCTATGAGTAGAATTCTTGATTACTTAAAGAAAATAATACATTATTTCTATTCTATGAAAGACAACCAACAATACTAGAAGGATTTAGATGTTAGTTGATAACTAGCACAATTGATAACAAGTTGACATTTGGCTAGATTTTCAACTTTGCAAATGGTGTAGTCTCTTAGGCATTAAAAAGAAGAAGAAGAAGAAGAAGAAGCAAGCATATACCTTATTTAACGATGCTATCTGAATATATATATCGCTATCGATGGAATGTAAAGAAGTTGAATGGTTGTAGAATGTGCTATTGAATATAGATTTGTGGCCATAGCCAATGCTAGTCATATCTTTACATTGTGATAGTGAGTAGGGCATATAGTATAATATACAATGAAAAATCTAGACATTGGCCTACGACATGAGTATGAAATTTTCAATAATTTATGTTCAAACAAATAATAACTTAGTTCATCCATTCATTAAGGGACTCTCAAGAGGTTTTGTTAGTAATACTGCCAAAGGAATGGATCTTTTTCCAATTAATAATAGTCAAGCATACTGGAAATCTAATTTCACAATCTCTAACGAAATTGTTAAAGTTCAATGGGTAATAAAAATGTCAGTTTTCATGTAAAGTTAGGAGGATGAGTCTAAGAAAACACTCTTAATAAAGTTCAAGGTTTTAGCAAGGTAATACTAAAGTAATAAATTAAGAACTTCACTTATATAAACATAAGAATCGGTTTCACTTCCCACAAAAATCGGTTGAATTTTTGTAAATGCTCATGAATGCAAGAGGGAGTACAAGGCCATAAAAGTGCTAAGCCACAAGAAATTTCTAACCGAAGAAATTTCTAATCGAATGTGTGTAAATTTATATGTGTGCTAATTTGATTAACAAACGAAATCATGATTCAAAGTTTTATCTACCACTAATTCGTTAATGGAATTATTTACTCTAATTGAATGTTCAAATCTTAACAGATATCTTCTTATATATATGAATTTATATAAATTAGTACTGATAACAAGGTAAATGGGGATTATTGAAATAGTTTGTTACTGTGAAAAGTAGTTGTTAAAAATGGAAAGACGTGATTATTGGATATGAATAAAAATAACTGTTGACATGAAGAGAAGGAATAGCTAATCATGAAAAGTGGTGATGGTGGGATAAGGTACCTAGATTGGGTGTCTGTAAATATCACCAAATCATACACTGTTCAAAACACCAACTTCTTCTTCGTAACTTCTCTCTTATTCTCTTTTTCCACACAAGATTGACCACATATTTAAGGTAAAGTTCCAAAAGAGAAATTAAGTGATTGATGAACTCGTTTTTCTATGGTTTGGTGTATATCTTGGGAGGTTTATATATTTTAAACACAACATGAACTATAATGGGGGCAAATACTTTACCAAAAAAAAAAAAAAAAAAAAAAAAAAAAAAAAATGGGGGCAAA
Source organism: Eucalyptus grandis (assembly GCF_016545825.1). Taxonomy (NCBI): domain Eukaryota; kingdom Viridiplantae; phylum Streptophyta; class Magnoliopsida; order Myrtales; family Myrtaceae; genus Eucalyptus; species Eucalyptus grandis. The sequence continues at coordinate 9,866,304 of NC_052617.1, read as the reverse complement.
TAATATCTTAAAGACTATAATCATCATCCTTAATCAAAGTATCAGAAAACTATAAACTAGTGCTCTACCTTTATTAGCAACCAAATTTCCCGAACATATTTTAATCGTAGTGGAGTTCTACCATTCGTCATACGGAGCCTGCTTCAATAGTAAACTGATTTCTTCAATTCAGTAATTTTTTTTTTTCTAATTTAATTTTTAGGGGTCCCGGAAATAATAGAGGTGAGAGATATCCCTTCGTTTCTTCTACATAATAATTTGGCGGGGATTAAGATGTAAAGCATTCGAATAACATATTGGAACTGCGACGTAAGCAATAAAAAGTCGAAATATTACTTGGGACAAACGACAATTTGGAAGATTAAAGCTCTTGTCACGGGCCTAATTAGTAGGCTAATCGTGTGTGGAATATTAAAGCCCAGTTGTCCTTTAGGCGTAGTTGGGCTCCGAAGTTGGAATGTCATGTGGCCATTAATAGTCGTATATACTTGGAGAACCTTACTTTCAAATCGGAGCATGCCCACAATTTTTTCAATTATCTAATAATCTGTACTCCACTATAAAGGAGGGTTTTAGTCTCCAATCTGTCGACACTTGTCCCACTCTAAATGGTTTGGGTCTGAGTCTGTTAAGGGAAACTATTTCGCTTTTTTTTATCCTTTTCTAATTTCCTTCTATCCGAATACAACGCATTTTACATATTTTACACATAAGCAATAAGAGGCTTTTCAATAGATTTTTGACATTATACTATACATTTTAGAGCTGGACGAGAAAATTTTATTACTACATAAATTCATGGCTTTATGAAATCATAACTAGTAAGATCTCTAACGATAATCTTGCAGAAAAAATGCATATGCATGTAAGAGTATATTTAAATTAATTCGTCTAGAGAGTTATAAAAAAAAAAATATGAATTTGATTAAGGAAAGAAATTTAAATTGTTGTCGGATGAGGGAGATGGAAATTCAATTTTGGAAAGTTAAATATTTATGGAATTAGTTGGTAATTAACCAACTATATCGTGGTTTTATGGTATGATATGTTATTGCATAATTGTATTAACAAGGAACGTGGGTTATTTCTTAGAATTTCTTTGTGAAATTTTGAGGTTGAAATAGAACGTGTTATTGGGTAGACTCATCATTGTTCTCATAGTATTATCTATTTGAATTTTTATTTTCTAAAAATAGTTTCATATTTTTAATTATTTCATTTTTATGATGACCCAAGGCAAAGTCCAGGTTCTTCACTAGTGTAAAAGAAATTTAGTGTATCTATTTCGATACATTATGCGTCATGCACCTGCAAAGTTTATGCTAATAACATTTTTCAAATGTTGTGAGCGGAACAAAATCACTTAAGCTAATGAATACAATGATGTCATCCTCATGGGGATTCTTTTTATAAATGAAGCTACTGAGAACATTTTTTGTAATGACAAATTACGGTGAAGTTCCATTTTAATAGTTCTTGTCATCCGCATGTCGAGAAAACGTTCTTGCAAAAGATAAATCATCTGGATAAATTTGTGTGAGAAAGATGATAAATGTTGAGAAGGATTAGCTAAGTGAATCCAACACAAAACATAAACTTCAAGCGCGAGACTAAAAGGCAAACCTCAAAACAACATTAATCGCATATTTAAAAACAAAACCTCCAAATAAAGCATGTCCAGGACAATCAATAAAAAAAAATAAAAATAAAAGAAAAAGAAAAAGAAAAGAAAAGTACATGATCAGACTCTTCGATACTACAACAGTATACTCAGATGACATCTCAAATTACTGAATTCAGAGGAATTCGAAAAGACGCAGATAAAGACCTTAATGTCTAGCAGCGAAAATACTGGGAGGCGTGAGAAAATAATGTCCATGTACACGTACAAATAAAATATATCTTTTCTCGGATATGATTGGCTCTCATATGGGATTTAGTGCCGATCAACATTTCCCTCCCTTAGAAAGCAGTGCAGCGAACCTGCAACAACAAGGCGTAATTGTTGATTAATCAAATTAATTGCAATTAGATGATACAATATCATAAACAAGACAAAGAAGTAAATTTACCTTATGAGAGCCTCAGCATTGGTCTCTTTAGGACAAGGCTCCAAAGCGCCGGTATTTGGGGGCTGCATCATTTAAAGGAGGCCATTAGGTGTTTTCTAAATTAAATTACACTCCCTGTCTTGTGTGGCTTTTAGGATCGACGTCCACCGCACGTCTTCTTAAGATTAATAGAAATGGCCACATTAACAATTCCTCGGCAGCAAAAGAGGGATTCGATTAATAATTCTAATTCACATCATCCAATTCGGTTCGAGCAACATATATAGGCTTAAACTTAAGACATAATTTAATATGCGTTTCCCAGTTTTGTTCCAATAACGAAATATCTTTCACCAAATAATATTTTCGGCTTTTATTTAAAGGATACATAGGTTTTGTGCTTAATTCCGGACAAAGGATATCAAAAGCGATATTATAAAATCTCCAATCATAAACAAAACTATACACCCCGATGACTAAACCTTAGATCCTTGAATCGAACTTGGGTCCGTTCATTTCGTGAAAAATATCATGTTTCCGGAAAATATTTTCCTAAAAGTCATTTTCTAAAAAATGACTATTTTCCAATATTCACTAAAATCTAAAATTTGAGTGGAAAATATTTTCCACTGTTCGTTAGCTCATTTAATTGTTTGGGAAAAATTATTAAAAATTGAATTTTAATATTTTTAATTGACCAAAAATTTAATTTAATTTTTTTATAATTTTTAAATGAATTTTTAATTATTTATATTTTTAAAAAAATCGAAAATTTTATTATTTATTATTTTTCTTTCTTTTTCTTTTTCTTTTTTTTTTTCTTTTCCTTCCTCCTTCCTCCTCCTTCCGCCGCCTCCTTCCCGCCTAACGATGGTCGGCCGCCGTGATCGACCAAGACCCTAAGTGGCCGATCCGGCAAGCTCGAGGCTCGGCCGATCTCGCCGAGCTCACCGCGAGCTTCGCGAGCCGATCCGGCGAGCTCACGGCTCACGAGCCCGACGAAGCTCACGGTGAGCTCGGGCGAGGCTCGAGCCCCGCCCGGCTCGCCGGATCCGGCGAGCCACGAGAGTTCGCCTCGCCGATCCGGGCCCCCGATCGGGCTAGGCGGAGCCTCGCCGCTTTGGGCGAGGCCGGAGTCGAGGGCAATGGAGTCAACCGGCGGAGGCGAAGGCGGAGGTGGAGGGCCGTTGGCCTCGCGTTTCGCGTAAGGCACCAGCTTCTCCAGCAACCTCGCCTCCGAGCCTTCCAGTGTGTGCGGGTCTCGCTCGGCGGGCGACGCTCGCCGACGTTGAGGGGAGCTCGAAGAGGCCTGCTTCTCCTCCGTGTGCTGCATCTGCGATCCCGGGAACGCCGGAGCAAACGATGGAGCGAAGAAGGGGCGGCCGTAATGTGGTTCGTCTGCGACGGCAGAGGAACAGCCGCTTGATGGCACCTGAATCCGAAAATGATGATCTCTAGCATACGCTTTCTTCCTCTCTCTCGACCTAATAGCAGGATCCCTGTTCCTCAGCTGCTTGAAATATATCAAATGACCTTCCGTTGGGACGGCTTCGAAATATCATACATGCTGACTAATTAACAAATTAGCAATTCCTATCCCTACATATTTATCCCTGATATGGTACCTAGCAACCAGTGGAGAGAGATGAAATAAGAATGGACTGCTAAGTTCAATTTAAAGGTGTACATAGGAAAGACAATGTTCAAAGAAAAGCAAAGATGTATTGAAGACTACACATTTTCACCTTTTTCCTGGCTCTCTTAAAAGTAATGTTATAGGCATAAGACTAGGCTCGGAAGTCTCCGACTATGCTAATGTAGAGTCGACAAACTGCTTTTCTAAAAACTTCGCCCTTTTACTAAAATAATATACCTCCTTTCTCGCTTTGTTTAGAGAAAGGAACAAAAAGGGTCAAAGAACATGACCTAATTTCATCTTTTTCCTTGAGGGAATGCCTCAGAGAATGACCAGCCTTACTTGAGGTGCTTTTGAAGTCGCCACATTGGGTGCTTGCCTAGGCAACTCGAGTGCTTTTGAGAACACTAGTGACACCTAAACAGAACAGTTGATCTCACTTCAACTCATAAACGAGACCAAGCACTTAGTGGCTTAACGTGGCAGAAGATGCTTGAAGGCCTAGATTATTTTCTCTTTGCAAATTGAACCCAATGCATCGATCAACCCCCAAATAACTCAAGGTTGCAATATTAAATGACTTAAGTGGCAATGGTTGAATCAAAACTAAGTCAACATGTCATTACATTTAAGTGGTTATTTGTTATTTTCCCTTAACATCAATATACACACTTCATATTTATACATGGAACTCACATTACGAAGAAGAGTGTATGAAGAAACCAAGATACCTCTTTGAATCATAGATAACGGGGGAACACAAAGAGTTCTCTATTATGTGCAAGAACTTCTTCAATTTCAAATCTGACCGCAACAAAGTAGCGAAAAACAGGTAAAACAACATGGCAAAATGAGGAACTATTACATAATTCTTCATTTACAGGAAGATATCAACTAGCACACTGAATAACCAAGTTCCAAGCATAAGATATATGTAACAAAACAAATATGACAGTTATAAAAAGACCATTAAAAGGAGCAGCTATTGAGGACCCACCTTATAAAATTCATTAGTTCATCGGCTACGAAGTTCTTCACCTAATATCGAACGAAACTAAGGCGCGATCAGCCAAAACATCAATCACAGTTGGTAGAGAAAACAAAACAAATATATAAATGAAAGCAATCTCATGAACGCAAAAGTGGCATTGACATGTTAAGCATACTTAATTCGGGAAACCCGGGCATCATCTATACATATCAGAGAGAGAGATGTACCTCCACCACCATCGATGATCTTCGGCAGCTAGCTGAAAGTGCGTGAGAGCCCCGGTGATTAATGAAATTGTGATGAGCAGAATAATGAAATGACAAATATCGTGCTATAAAGGTTTTAGACCCTATTACCCCACATGCTCATTAACATGTAATGCAGCTGCATGTAGATGTAGAAAAAGGCAAGAAACCTGCCGGGACCATCGTGGGAAGTGTGCCCTGTACCATCGGAGTGACGGGACCTCTCTCGGGGCACTTTGAGGTCTCACAAGTAGCTTGAAACTCACCGCGGCTCTTTTTCCCAGCTATTCCCCCCAAGAACAAGCAATGGCAATGCAAGCGATATCCAAATCAACAGTAATATCAAGATTGTTCCTAGAGGAAGTGCTGTGTTTGCTTGGTAAGACGCCGCGACAGTATTAAGGAAGCAGAATATAAGAAACAACGGCACAGAAAATAAAGACCTTGTCAGCAGCAAATTTTTGCCATGTTGTAAAACTCAGAAGATTAGGCTCAAGTTTCATTATGAATATTAAAGTGTTCAAATGGAGATGCTTAAAATTTAGCCTGTTAGAAACCCAATTTTTTCCCTCAATCTGGCAGTAGAATAAGACAACTAAATATCCAGCAAAGCCAAAAGTCATGGTGTTCAGGACTATTAATGCTATGAACAAATTTCCTCGGTTGAATGGATAAAATACACCAGAAGCCCAAGTAGTAAAGTAAATGTGGCTCTGAGAAAAAATATTGTAAATAATCAGAAGTTTATAACACAAGAAGTTAGAGGACTGCTGATCGGCCTTTTGAGTAAGATGATCTCAGATGCATTGATTGGTTAAGAAGCTCACAGAATGCACAGCTGAGCACCAGAACCGAGGGCTGCAGCAAACAAAGACCCGTTATTTGGATACCGGAAGACATCAGAACGGATGCACTTCCATCCTGTCTGCTCTCTGTCTACTGCTGTGTCTTCGGGTATGAAACTGCCAAGCGATCAAACATGTAAAAACACATATTCCATAGCATAGATAGAGAGAACACAATAAGAACAAGGAAAAGAGGGTGACAAATGCTTGCACTCTTACTCATAGAAATCCTTCTGGATGACTCTCATATAGTAAATTAAAAGGCATCCAAACAGAATCAGAAACGTCACACATGTTGAAAAATGGTGTATTGAAGAATTGTGTGGCACTGAATACTTCTTCATCCTTTCATGGAAATGTGCATTTGTTTCTATCCAATGCACGATGTACTGTAGCTCTATTTCCATATCCCTGCCTTCAGCCAACTCCACTACCTCATTAGGGTGCATCAACAAAGGCGAACCCCAACGCGGCCTTTGTTTCTCGTTCCATGGCCAAGAAATTTGTCTCCATCGCCGTACTGTCTTCTGGTTCTCCACATCAATCACGACTCCATCGAATCATCTTCCTCAGAATCATCAGCCACAATTTCCCAATCAGCACTACACACGCTCTCCGCCAAAGCAGCGTCCTCTTCGCCTCTCCATTAACCACAATCGATGGCGGCCTATCCGGTGAAGCCTTCTTGACCTGCGGCCTCCTGCTCCCAAAACTAGTAGTCATCCACACACGAAACCAAAAAAAAAAAAAAAATGAGAATCCTGAACACGCGCCATGGAAACCGAGGAAATCAGCCAGCTGGCGGAGCACCTGAGGCCACGTTGCTGCATCTTGCGGGAGGCGGGAGAAGCCGGCGGCGGGGGCCGGGAAGCGAAGGTCCGCGGAAGCTCGAGTCCTCCGGCACGGCCCACTCAGCCCCCGGCTCAGCAAGCACGTGGACATCGTCGTCCTTCATCAGGATGTTCTCAATCTCATCGAACCACAAGAGCCCCGAGTCTGGAGACGACGACAATGCGTTCGTCGAGGAGCAAGTGCCGATGACGTCGCCGGCCTCAGGGAGGTCGCCGAAGAAGCCGTCGAGGTTGATGTGAGACATCACGTCGTCCTCCATATGCAACTCCTTGAGGCCGGCGACATCATCGCGGTCCTCTCACGGGTCCCGTGAGGTGGTTCGCCCGGTCGGAAAGAGGGAGGGCGGAGGAAGGGAGCTAGGTCTCGCGGTCCTCTCGCCGATCCGGTGCGGTGGTTCGTCGATTGCTAGTGGTGGTTCGTCGGAGAGAGAGAGAGGGAGGGTAAAGTGAGAGAGGTGCAAAGAAAGGGAAGAAGAAGAAAAATCCTCGGTCAATCCGAAATTTTTCAAATGGCGCCTGATTTGTGGGTCCCACAAGGACACGTTTCGTCTTCCAAGCGCTTTTTTGTTTGCCAGGCTGGAACGTCTCATGTACCCAATATTTTCTCGGGCGTTGGCGCTAGGAAGGTAGCGCATGCAAACGTTTCGTTTCTCATGGTTTTCTTCTTTTGTTCCGGAACAAAAAAAGAACATAAACCCTGTTTCTTATGCTAACGCCACATTGTTTTTTGTTCCTGGAACAAAAACTTAGCCCGGGAATGGTTTGGGAACGAAACAAGAAGCAAAAAAGTTGCTTCTTGTTCCTTGGAACAATGTCTAGAAATAAGTTGATTTTCTTTTTTAATTTTCTTTTATTTCCTTTTCTTGCCGCGACCACCGTCAACCGCCCGAGCCACCGCCCACCGCCCGTCGTCGCCGCCGGTCGCGCCGCCGGTCGCCGCCGGTCGCCGCCGGCCGCCGCCGCCGGTCGCCGCCCGGTCGCCGCCCGCGCCGCCACCGGTCGCCGCCGCCGCCGCCGCCCGGTCGCCGCCCGCCGCCCGCCGGCCCCACAGTCGCCGGCCGCCCGCCGCCGCCGGTCGCCAGCCGCCGGTCGCCGTCGCCGTCGCCACGCCAGCCAGCCGTCTCGGCCTCCCAGGTTGCCGCCGCCGCCGGCGGCGGGAGCGCGCGGGCGGCGGCGGCAATCCGTCGGCAAGATTAAAAAATGAATAAATACAAAAAGAAATTATTGCGTTATCAAACGCATTTCTATTCTTTTTCTGTTCCAAGAGTAGAAATTTTGTGTCGTTATCAAACGGGTTCTTTTACTCGAAATTGTTCCCCGGAGCGAAATAGAAAAGAACCATTTCTGAAAAAAACTCTTCCCCCGGAACGAAATGTTTGCATGCGCTACCCAATATTTTCTCGGGCGTTGGCGAGGCTAGGAAGAGGAAAGAGAGGGGAAGAAGGCATAAGACACCAAATTGGGCCCACCCCTCCACATGGCATCTCCTGAGTGGTCCGGGACCACGCTAACTTGGAGGTCTTGGACCACCCAATATTTTCTCGGGCGACATGGTGATATTTTTTGGGGAGGTGGAGCAGAGAAGATAGAAGACAGCAGAGAGAGAGAGAAGGGGGGGCTAAAATTAGGAGTGTACAAAAGAACCAAGACTCGCTCGAAACTGATGATTTTGAGGAAACTGGTCTGGTTCCCGGTTCCATGGGCAGATCCGCTCACCCGGACCGGACCGATTATATTATAATAATATAATAATTTTAATATTAATATAAATTTTGAAATTACTAATTAGAGAATCTAAATTTTAGGGCTCCATCTCCTCTCATGGTTTCCATATTTTAATAGGAATTTAGTAAAGTATGTAAGCTGCCTTTCAACAACTCAACATTGCTCCTTCAAAGAATACTTTCGGGACTCATATATGACACTATGTTCAAGAATATGTGAAGTACTAGTAGAATTGTTTCTATAAAATAAAATCAGTAAAGCAAATGTTGTAAGAGATTGAGTATTGTTAGAGGATAAAAGAAAAGATCATCCAGAATCTTGGAGTTAAAGAATATTTTAGATTTCAACTAAAATGATTCAAAAATAGGAAAAAAAAAAAACTATTTCTTTTATTTGGTAGTGTTTTCCAATAAAATAAAGAAAAATTGTATCATTAATTAAGCCGGTTCGATTTAAAGAAAAATATTACTTGATATGAAAAGTACTCACAGTGGGATTTGGAAAACGATATTATTATTGGTGAGACTGGTTCCATGAATCTACCCGAGAACCGAACCGGACCGGTGGTTCGATTTTTGGGTGGATCCATGCAACAACAGGTGGTTCCCGGTTTCAATTTTTTGGAACCGGTCCTTAGTGGGCGGTTCTCGGTTCTAGGTTGAGAACCACTCATCCGAGCCATGCACACCCCTAGCTAAAACCTTCTTTTCCTTTTCTTTTTTCTTATTGTGGTTTTGGCGAGGGTGTGCATGAGAGAGAAGACCGCAACGTCGATGTTTCGACGGATAATAAGCGCAATGTTTTGGTTAGAAATTAATTTTTAAAACAAAAAATAAAATAATCGCTATTCTTAATTTTAGACGAGTTTCTAAGTAAAAATATGTATAAAATTTCTCCCTCTCGGCGGCAACAAAGGGCAACAACAGCAAACGGCGGGTGAGTGGCCGATTAATAGTGATTACGAGTGATGAGAAGAGTTTTTTTAATATTTCTCATTTCTCTTTCAAACTTATTTTCGGACTAAAAATTTATTCAATAATTAGAAAAATGAAATTGCATTACAAAACGGATTTTTGTTCCATAAATATCTCTGAGCATAAAAATAATTCTTGAATCGAAAGAAAATGGTTATTAATATTCTAATTGGAAAAAATCTATCTCCATTTCATGTAATTTCCATACTAGGGATCAAAACATCCATCTATTTACAATCCGACCACTTTGAGCTGTCTACGTTGCAGCATGTGAATATAAGTAGAGCCGTTAAACGGATGGGTCGGGTCGGGTTTGGGTCGGGCCATTAATGGTCCGACCCAAATTGACCCATTAACCCATTTATACCCATTTATGTTTAATATAAATTTTTCGACCCAAACCCGACCCGACCCATACCCAACCCATACTCGACCCGACCCAACTCATATTAATAAAATATTTTCATATTTAACAAATTTAGAAAAACTTATTCCTTTGTTTTTTTTAAAGATTATATTATTAAAATACTTCCAAGCTTATATATATATATATATATATATATATATATATATATATATATATATATATATATATATATATATATATTATTTTTTTAAAAATTGTATTGCTAAAATAGTTTTATACAATATAAATTTAATGGACAATTTTTATAAATTTTAAAATAATTATTTTAAAAAATCGAAATTTAATTATTTTTTTAAAAATTAAAATTTTAATTATTTTTATTTTATTTTTAAAATATAATTTTCTTTTTCTTTTTCTCTTTTTTCTTCTCCTTCTTCTTCTTCTTTGGCCAGCCGCCGGCGACGACGGCCGGCGACCGGCCACAGGCAAGCCTCGAGCTCGAGCCGGAGGCTCGCCCAGATCGGCGAGGCTCGAGCCTCGTCACGACGCCGCGAGGCCTCGCCTCGCCCGAGATCCGGCGAGCTCGAGGCTCGCCGGTGTCGGGCGAGCTCGAGGCTCGCCGGGCGTCGCGAGGCCTCCGCCTCGCCCGAGATCCAACAGCTCGAGGCTCGCTGGCCGGTCGCCGGCCATCGCCGTGCCGGTGACCGGAAGGAGGAAGGAGAAAGAAAAAGAAGAAAGAAAAAAAAAGAAGAAAGAAAAAAAACGGAAGAAAAAGAAAAGAGAAAATAAAAAAAAAAATTATAATTTCAATTTTTATAAAGTTGAAGAGAGAAGTGAGGAATTATAATTTTTTTGTTAAAGATGAGTTTTCAACCCAACCCATTTAAAAACCCACTTAAGACCCACCTATCTTAAACCTTTAATTGTGAAACCCATTTAATTATCTTTTGTTATAAACAAGTGACCCATTTTAACACCTCTAAATACAAGGAATGGGGAAGGTCAACTTAGCGGTTCTCACCTCACTAAGAAAAATTTATAAAACGAAAACATAAACGTTTAGGCTATATTTGACGGTCATGATAAAATTCATAACATAATAAAATCTATTTTACTTTTGTGTTTGGTGCTTGCTCAAGAATTATAAAGTCGAATATAAGAGGCATTCCTAGAGAGACGTGGGATAAATATGAATAGGATTTTTAATATCCATAATAAGATAGTTATTCTTTTATAATAACAACTTATCAAATTAATAAAATTAAATTTATATTTTAATATAAATATTATTTTCATTCAAATATTACGTTATCCAAAATATCAAAAAATAACAATGGTTTAGTTTTTAAATTAATTTACTTTTTATTTATATATTCCATTTTAATTCTATCTTATAATGTTAAATTTAATATATGATATATATTTATATTTATTACAGATTTTATGTATTTTAGTATTTTAGGTATGTTGGTACAATTTATTATTTAATAAAATTTACCGAGAGAATGACGGAGAGGGAAAAATAAAATAGAAAATAAATAATTAAGAAAGAGAGGGAAAAAAATGAAGTGAGAATGTCGCAATACATTTTTACCATATCCATTTATGCAACTTTTAGGTTCATTTATATTGATATAACATGTACACCAAACAATATATATATATATATATATATATATATATATATATATATATATATATGATGTAAATATATTCAATTTATTATTACGATTCACTAAACAATCGATATGATATGAAAAAATCCCTAAATTTCATATATAATCCTATCCTAATTAGAAATTCACATGACTAAACATAGCCTTAAATGGAAAATCACTCAAATTTAGTTTGATCTTTCTTTTTGGAGTTTCAATCATGCACATCATAAACATTGTCGAATTCAAAATATTATTCTTATCGAGCAACCCGTTTGCTTGAATCGACTCGAATATAAATTCTTTATCAAGATAAAATTAAGAAGAAGATTTCAAAACTTTTAACGAAATTGTAGTGAAATCATAAAACTTTTATTAGGTGTGTAATCGAGTGTTCTATCAATAATGACTAATAAACATATAAAAAAATATTTAAAAAAAAAAGTTGACGTAGCACCTATGTTTTAGGGCATTCAGCCCAAAGGATAGGGGGAAGACATCTTCACGTCATCAATTTAAGAGATACCGAGGTCTCGCGCTGCCTTGGGAACACGGAGATGTTGATATCTGTCCGTTGTAGTAGCAAGATGGACATTTTGTATCGTCCCAGGAGGGGTAGGGCCCTGCTTGTGGGGGTAGGGCCGGCATGGTGCCTGCCGGCGGGACAAGAGGAAGGGTGTGCTTGGCGGGAAAGCGTTTCCATAGGCCAAGAACAGCAAGTAAGCCCATGGGCCGCTCTCGTGGCCTCTTTTGGGCCCGATCATAAAGAAGCGCGGACCGAGAATTGGGCTCTCGCGACCAAAGTCTGACTGTACTAGCCTCGAGTCTCCCCCGATCTCCTCCGTCTGCAATTGCATCCGCAAACGAAGTTGAGAAGATCTTTCCCCGTTTTCCAGGAATGCACAATCCAGGAGGAAAAGGTGGGAGAGAATAGCAGATCTACAAGATCGAGACAAAATATATATATATATATATATATATATTTTGAGAGAGGGCGAGAGAAGCTGATGTGGACCCACGAGTGGGACTGTTGGCTGAACATGACGCAGCCCCAGCACACGGCCACAAAACCGAGCATCGCTGGGTCGTTGCAAATGAATTCGATCGGGCCCACCACAAACGCCACTGCGGGAGCCAGCGCGTGGAGGTTGTTGGGGCTGCCTGGCGCCTAGTGATCGTCCAGGGCAGGAAGGCTTCTATCTGGGCATCGAAGACCGGGGTCGAGGCATCACCATAGTTGTCAATGCCCCGGTGGTAGACTCCAAATCCGAGGTCCGCCAGGACGTACTCGACCGCTCCCGGCATGGATCACCGAGGAGTGAAGTAACTTGTGATGAAGTGCGACAGACATCGAGGCTGCCGCGCAGGAAAGAAACCATCAGAACAGAAGGGCGAGAGACCACGTAAATAAGTCGAAATAGCGGCCATGGAGCGATTCAGTGGAGTGAAAAGACGTGTGGAGAGGAATGGGAAGGGTCCATGGTGTGTTTCGGATCGTGCTTGCGTGGTCCTTTTTAGGAATCAAGAGACTCTCCCTTGCAAATTCGTGTGGCGCATTCTTTCCACACAAGCCCCATACAGGCATGCACAAAAGCGAACGCAAGAAAATAAGAAAATAAACGAAGAAGCCAGAGTTCGATTTCACCCGTTGTTCGACGCTGTTAAGGTGGTCCATGGCCCATGTAGCTTTTGACTGGGGAAAGAAAAAGAAGTTGCAAAAACATAGTTTTGGGCCACCGCCAGTTGTTTACTAAATTTAAGGATCCGACTAGGCTAACAGCCGTTACACTGAATTTGTAACGGTGCTTTTTTAGCTACAAATTTTACATTATGTTGATTGGACTTATTTGGGCAACCGGAGTACTAAATGTCCAAAATAAATAGAAAAAAAAATGGCCCTTATGCTGCAAAATCACAAAAGCATCGTTTAAAAGAATAATAAAAATCATAACCTTATTATTTAGTACAATGTTAAACACCTACACGGAACGAAAGTTAATGCCTTTCATATTTTCTTTAAGTTTCATGCTTTGTGCCAATATGTATTAGTAAAATGCCACGCATAATTTCCAAAAGATAAATGGAAATTTTAATTAAACTAAAGAACTAAAAGTCATATGATTATATTGCTAGCTATGTGATAGACTAGAACGAGACAAAATATATAGGGATGGTGCACTTCACAGTGGCAAATGAAAAAGTCATAGACTGAAGAACGAGACAAAATATTTTGTAAACTTTAAGTCAAAGGTAAAATATGAGAAATTCATAAAAATGTAGTAAAAGATAATAATTATTCAAATAAAATTTCATAAAATATAATGAGTTAGATTCGTCTTTGATTCCATGTCATGTCATTGATTCAATATTTCTCATGTTTCAGTTGTTGCTTTTGTAGACTAATTAGTCTCAATAAAACTTCAAACTATTAACACATGTTTTAAAATTGTCCAGATGAGGTGATCATGACTAGAGCAAATACTATTGTGCTACTCCTAGGTTTGAATGAGGATATTTTCATAGTGTGCTATACTAGTAATGTATATGATTATTTATACTTTACAATGATTTAGCGATAATGAGATAAACCTTAGAATTATTAGGCAAAATAATATTTCTTTAACTTGCAAGAGATTGGCTATATTATAGTAAGTTTTTTGTCCTTTTGATTTAATTATGGGTAATCTTGGGTAAATAATCCTCCAAATGTTATTTCAAAAAACGCCATTTTGATGGAAATCGGATGCCGAGGAAAAGCTTTGTGGTAAAGAGTTGACCGTCATTCTCCCTAAAATAACAGCACCGTTAGTTAATCATTTTCTTAAATTTAACATCTCACTTTCCATATTAATCAATTTCTATTCAACTGATGATCCACTGGGAAGCTCCACAAAAGTATAGTCGCAAGAATAATGGAAGTGGCCAAGAAAATCTCTCTCTCTCTCTCTCTCTCTCTATCAGGAGTTTCGTGCAAGATGGAGCTTCTGGCAGGTAACGGGAAGAGGACGTGAAGATTGACACGCAGTAGAGATGAATACAGAGTTGGGAAGAGAGGGGGGAATGGGATATTCCTGAGGAATTTGGGGGCGGACTGGGGAATGTCCGGTTCCCGAAGCATCTCCCACGGGGTTATATCCTTTGCAGGAGACTCCTAATCACCAGTCCCTACACTACTACCGCTCATTTCACTTCTCTATTAGTATAGCTTAAAACGGGAAAACACAACAAAAAAACATTAAATGTCCTCGCTTTGACATTTTAATCCTTTAAACTCTTTTTTTGTCATCAATACACTCAAAGTTATATTCGAGATGAAAATACCCTCCACCTAAATTGAAAATCCTAAATATTCTTCACCATGAAAATCTATATGTGGTTTAAGACAATCCGACTAACCGTGTGATTTAAGACGGTCTCACTAATCGTATGATTTAAGGCAGTCCCATTAATCATGTGGTTTAAAGCAGACCCACTAGCCTTATGGTTTAAGGTAATTCCACTAACCAAGTGTTTTAAAGAATATGACTTTTATGAACTCTAACTTCATTATTTAAAAATGTGGGTTATATGATTTACAAAAGCATTTGATTTGATCCACAATCAAAACCCAAAACGCAAAATATGGTTCCTAATAGGAATAATGACAAGATAAAGTATAAGAAGCTATCCGTAGAGGAGCGTAATGAGTAGGGGTGTGCAACCGGACCGGGTTTACCCGGTTCCCGTCCGGCCCACCCGGAAAAACAGGTCGGGAACCGGTTCCGGTTAAAACCGGGCCGGAACCGGTTCCCAAAATGCAGACCCTGTTTAAACCGGTTCGGGAACCGGTTCCGAGGGATTACCCACCCGGGAACCGGTTCGACCGGACCGGTTTGGGAACCGGTTGGAGAACCGGTTTTTACGCCAGCAAAACAAAACCCTAATTTACCCGCAGAGGCGCGAGAGAACCAGACTTCCCTTCCCTGAGCTCCTCTCCCGAAATCGCAAAGCCGACGCCGTCGTTCCCCTCGCGCTCGCACCACCGCCGCCAAGCTCCTCCTCCTCCCTCGCCCCGCCGCCCCCGCCGTCACCGTCACCGTCGTCGTCACCCCCGACAACCTCCACCTGCTCGACCCCTTCCTCGCCTCCTCCTCCTCGCTCCAGCCTCTCGTCTTGCCTTCCCCAGAGCCCCCCGCCGCGCCACACCCGCCGCGGGTGCGCTTCGTCGCCAAAGTCCGCGCCCTCCGCAACCTCCACCTCCCGCTCCTCTCCCGGTGGTTCGAGTCCCACCCTCCCCGCCCCGCGCGGTCGTCTCCGACTTCTTCCTCGGGTGGACCCACCGCTTCGCCCGCCACCGCGGCGTCCCGCGCATTGTCTTCTCGCCGTCCGGCGCGTTCGGGCTCTCCGTCGCCTTCGCCCTGTGGCGGGACCTCCTCCGGCCCGACGAGGAGTCGACGGTCTCGTTCGCGAAGCTGTCGATCTACCGCCGCCCCCCCTTCGCGAAGCTGCCGCTGCCTCGCTGCTCCGCCCGAGCCCCGTTGCCGACGTC
This sequence comes from Eucalyptus grandis, assembly GCF_016545825.1. Lineage (NCBI taxonomy): Eukaryota > Viridiplantae > Streptophyta > Magnoliopsida > Myrtales > Myrtaceae > Eucalyptus > Eucalyptus grandis. The sequence goes on along the minus strand of NC_052617.1, from coordinate 9,850,436 downwards.
TGCTGGTTCGCTCACCACCTCTGGGCGCCACCGCCGCTGCGACCAGACGCCAAAAGCCGCCGTTCCTGCCGCGATTCCGTCCTCAGCCCGTCCGTCCGAGCCCCCTGCACCACCACCTCCCTGCTGCTGGGTCCTTCTCTGCTTGACGCCCGACAGATTTGCTCCGCTCGTATCCTGGTGAGCTCCCCCGACCACCCCTGCTTCTTTCTTTCTTTCTTTTCTCTTTCTTTTTTTTTTTTTTGGTTTGGCGAAAACGCCGCAGCTCGAGTTTCAATTTTCTCTTCGCTCGTGCGGGTTGGCTGGTTGGTTGGTTTCGGCTGCACTGCCTGTGCTGGGCAGTCTGAAGAAACCGACCATACTCACTAGTATGAGTTTAAAGTTTAAATTGTAGGTGAGAAAGGCATCATCACCCTCGGGCAGCTGTGCTCTTAAGTCGTGCACTGTCTGCAGGAGCTGAATACCAGAGTTCGGGATGGTACTGAACGCTATGTTTTAAAGAGGCTGTTGCGGTGCAACTGGTTTTAGTTAAAGTTGGGGATGAAATTGGAACATTGTTTGTTCCACGGAAGTCTGCTGTGGATTATCTCGTTGGTGCAACCTCTGCTCACATGTGTGCGATGACATAATTATGAATGCAGGGCGAATTGTCTCCATGTGTGCTAAAACATGACGTCCTTGTCTAAACTGAGGGAGGACTAGTTGAAAGCAGAGAATGACATTAGAAGGTGTTACTCCTAGAATTGGTTGGGCTGGATATAGAGATGGACCATCTATGCTAACCGTTTGGTTAATGTTGGACAGTTGACTTATCGAAGAGTCAGGTGCATTCAATTGAAAAGTTCATGGGGTGATGATTCTTTTACGTTTTTGGTATTCTATTACTGGGAGACGTTCATGGAACACAACCTGGTTGCAATGGTCTTTTTGAAGCAACGAAGATACTCTAGCTTGTTTATTCATTTTTATTAAAGTGGAGATCATGGGCATCCTAAATACTTAATTTAAGTAAAATCTTATTTTAATCGTTTTGGAATCATGTCTTGAGGAGTATCATATCTGTTCAGACCTTGTTTGTTCAGTATCCCAAATGACCGAATGATATATTTTTTTTCTTTTCAGTTTTCAGTCAATGAGTTTGGTCGAAGGATGTGCTTGGTCCGGTCTTTTTGTTTCAGCAGATAACTCATCTAGACTTGCTTTTCTAAGGTTAATTTTTATGCAAAACAGGTTCCAATATAAACAGGATCAACCCTGTTCCCGGACCGGAAAAACATGGTGGGCCGGGAACAGGGTCTAATGAAAACAGGGTAGGGAACAGGGTCTAAAAAGGAGAACCGGTTATAACAAGGTAAGGAACAGGGTCCAGGTCTAGACCCTACCCACCCTGGACCCGCTCACCCCTAGTAATGAGCACAATTTTCGTCCTTGCTTTAAAGCCCATTTTTGGCATGGTCAAGCAAGAGGAGTTCAAGGAGTGGTTGTCATGCATGACCTGCGAAAGGAAGACAATGTTAGTACATGCATGAAAAATTGATCTTTTAGTAAAGCCGCCTCTTACAACAAAATCGAGGCAACAATACCTTCCCCGTAGTCTCCACTTGCGAGAATTTGGTATTTCATCAGGATTTTATTAGTAACAGGAGATTTCATTAAAAGATCAATTTGCGACTATCAATTGAATACCCACTCTGTTCCAAAAGTTTCATACATAAATGGGGCATCGATTTTGAAAGATTATTTTGTGGTTTCACTCGTGCAAAGAGGAGGTGATTTTTATTTTGAGAAATCAATACACAAAATGTGATTTGAATTTTAATTTCGAAATGTGACCAAGAAAGAATTTTATTGAAAATTTGATTTTAATTCTATGTCCCAAAATGTAATCTTGACTTGGAAGAATTCCTACACCTCTTTGCAAAAACAAATGGATTAACAAACACTCTACCCCTTATTACTCCAAACCTACAAAAACAATTAACACGTTGTTACTAGACTAACCTTGTTTTCCACGCTACTTTGACACACGCTATCAAGACCATGTTAGTGAATAACCAACCAAGTTTTTACAGTCTAAGTCCTCCAAGGTTTGCAAACAAGTTCCACAGCGAAGTCATTAAGCTGTCATAACCTCTCTTTTGCCATTCGAGGGAAAATGAAGAGGTTTAGGGGTATTCACCTAGAGAGATATGCCAATATTCCTGAATTGGGTGTGGACTCTCCTAAGCTCATACCTCGCGCGACGTTGGATTTTGTGTTTCAATTCTTAACAACCTAAATATTTCTAGGAGTCGTCATTAGCCTATTGAGGTAGGCTAGAAACCAATCGAGACACGAGAGTATTGTCTCAATTCTTATGTAATCAGAGATTTTAGCAACAAGGACTTGTTTATGTCAATGTTTCTATTAGTGCCCTTGTGATATTACTAACTTGAAATGTTGTTTATCTAAATGGTCATACAATCTTAGTTACTAATTATAATCCTTATGAAATCATTAAGCGTCTATGCAAATATTTTTGTAGTTTAGAAAAAAGAATTTACACTGAAATTACTGAAAAGTGGTGCGGTAAGTAAACATCCAAAAAATTGAAATGGGAATTATTATCACGCCCTAGGACAGGACTTCCATGAGCGAAATGGGAATTTAAATATGCATAAAATTACTTTAAATAATTTTAATCTACGCAAAATGGATTATTTATGAAAATGATTATAAATTATCAAAATAGGATCAAGTTAGGACAACGACTTTATAAAATTAGGAAAATCTCATTAATGTCATTTATGCCCTAATTTGATACTATCCAACACTTTTTTTGATATTTTTGAAATTTTCAGATTTTTCGTTTTTATTATTCTTATTTTTTAAAATAATAATAATAATAATTCCCTAAACTAATCTATGCTAACATGGAACAACTCAGTACATGAATATCACCATAATCTAGCTCAAATTGACCGTTTTAAGATCGAATATTGGTTTGGGCATTTTGTCGAACAATTGATGTGCATCAACCCACCTCAAGCGACTTCCTCAAGCCGTGTCCATGACCTTCAATCTCGACCCATGGGGAATCTTATGTGGAACTAAAGTGTTGAGGTTATACTACCACATGCAAATAGCAAGATTAGATAAAAATCATAGCCTAAAACACACAAGAACCAAACTAAAATTAGCCTCAAATATGCTGGTTTAAGCTGATTTTTCAAATTTGGGTTTGAACCCAAGTAGGGCAAATATGTTGCATGCCCAAATTCAAGCCCCGACACTCATCACATATGAAATCTAACAAAAACATTACTTAATCCGAGCGGAAATAGGTAACATGGGCTTTTCAATGCAACAATCATCACAGAGAATGATCAACTAAACACATCGAAATAACCTCTCCAAGAAGCACACATGCAAAGTCCACACTGACCATCCATGAATCAATGTGAATAGGCTTAGTTTTGGCCAAAGTTTTAGATGATCTCATAGTTCATACAGGGATTTAAAGACCAAACCAAGCTGGCCTCAGCATCATTTGTACTCCCATACAACATTCATCATGCTCATGAAGACAAAAAAAAAAAAAAAAAAAGCATGCAAAGGGAGTAGCAAGTCAAGCATGTAGAGCTATTGAAGAGGTTTTAAACATTTAGAAAAATTATAGTTTCATAAATCAATTTTCCGGATTGGTTTTTCTCTTGATTTTTTTATGATCAAAACATGTTCAAACTTGAACAAAAATATATCTAGGATGCTTATCTTGCTTCCTAGTTTCTTTTGCAAGTGACTTTTGGCCGAGGAAACCAAAAAATTATCTTTCAAAGGCACGTGAAAGTTGGTTCCTTCAAACTAGAAAATGAGATTTGCAGAGGAAAAAATTGACAACAAACGTTTTCGTTGACCTCTAAAATTAGACTTCAGGCCCTCTTTTGTTGGCAAATGTAACACCAAACCAAACTATATGTATTCTAGTTTAGGGTAAAAGTCATGGTTTTCCTCATTTGTCTCTCAATTTTCTCAAAAACACTTGCTTTCCCTCACCCATGCCCAACTAGGCTCAACACTTAGAAAAATTTTCGGACTTTCTTAGCCTGCCAGGAGGGTACTGTTTCGGGGGCTTTAGGAGACTTTCCCGATCTCTTTTTGGGACATGCGCCTATGGTTGGAAAGATCTTTGAGTAAAGTTTCACTCTTTAGTTGAAGGTTTTAGCTAATTTTGGCTATAAGTTTATGAAAATTTCACTTTTCTCTGCAAGAGTCGATTTAGGTTTGGCCTTCTTTTGAGTTGCATCTGAGGGTGTCTTTCGGGAACGATCGTGAGCTCCCTCTCCTCCTCTGTGTCTCCTACTACGTAGAAATTTGAAGGGGCGAGCATTGGAGCGTAGCAATTAGCTCGAAGGTGGTATTGTAAGTGACGTGATGCTTTCTTTTCGACATTAAGCTATTGCTTTGTTTGTCACGTAATGATTTTCTCCTATTTGTATAATCTAATTATCTATTGAAATATTGAAAATATATTATTTTGTAGAATATAAGGATGATAAAGAAATAGAAAAGTCAAAGTTGTGTGAGGTGGAGTGAAATCAATCGAACGTATGAAGAAAAAAGGGGGAAAATCAATTTTATTTATTTTAGTAATAGGCTATAGTTGTAGAATGAAAAAGAAAAACACATAAAAATGTGAAAGCATGCGACAAGCACAGCTGTCTAATGGGCCCCATGCCCATTCATTTTCCTTCTCGATGAGGCCTCCCTATGGCGTTCAGTTTCTCATTCACCATCGTGTGAACCCATCTTAATCCATGGATGTCAACAACAGGATTCTTAGTAAAAATAGAGATTCACCATCTTAATCCATGGATGTCATCAACGGGATTCTTAGTAAAAATAGAGATTCACCATCTTAATCCATGGATGTCATCAACAGGATTCTTAGTAAAAATAGAGATTCACCATCTTAATCCATGGATGTCAACAACATGATTCTTAGTAAAAATAGAGATTCTCGTAAGATATAGTAGAAAGAAATGATACTCTATATTTATATTTTCTATATTTAAATTATATATACTATACATACAAAGTAAGAAGGAAAGATGACCTTTGGTTTATTCTACAATTTACAATTAAATATTATGATTATGTCACCAAAGAAAAAAAAAAGTCTTAAATAAAGCTGAAGGTAAGAGACAAATAATTGAGGCAAAATCTAGCTCTCGACGAATCCCCGAGTTCCATAGACGTCATCTTTTTCATTCCCCATCCTGCGAACCCATATCCGAAACGTCACGAGGCCTCCAGGTAGTACCTGAGTTCTCTTTTTTCATTCACCATTGACACATTAGGGCATCCCATTAGTATACCGACCCAGGCTGATTCATCAGATTATGATATTATCAACCGTTTTTTGCGTATATCCATAAATCTTTCTCATTATCACAGCAGATCCTAAAAAAAAAAAAAGAGTTTATATCGAGTAAAATATATATTGCGTATATCTTGAAATCTTTCTCATTATCACAGCGGATCCTAAAAAAAGAGAGTTTATATCGAGTAAAATATATATTTTGACTTTCCTGTCGGCCCATATGCAAAAACGCCTGTGAACCTATTTAATCCACCGTTGAGGCGTCAGTTATCATCCTCCACCTGATTTTTTGGTCAAAATCACATCTCTTCCTCGAGCCGAGCCCTATACATGTCTCTGATTTTTGGTCAGCTCTACTTCTTGATGTGCTTCTTTGCTACTTACAAGCATCTGAATCTTCTTTTACTGTCTTAATCAGTATGTTGCCATGTCTCTCTATCTTTACAATCTCCCATTTGTAAGAATCAAATGAAGACTCACCCACTGAACATACCTTATTTAACTGGATTACTTTTTATAGGATATTGAGAGCAGCGATGCCTAGAGAAAAGGATCCGTTTTGGCAGCACGTAACTTTCATGAATGAAAGAAATAACAAGTGGAAGTGTAACTTCTGTTTACAGGAGAATAGTGGAGGGGCTACAAGGATCAAGGCTCACTTGGCTGGAATTGCACGTTACGGTATTAAGGAATGTGAGAAAGTTAATGATGATGTAAAAGCAGAAGCCAGACTGATGCTTAAAAAAGTGATGGACTCAAGCGACCAAGGTGTATTTGAGGTAGGGATACTGGGAAATGTTAGAGCAGCTCCGTCCAGCACATCCCGTGGGTCAAATGTGGATGGAGGAACCAACTTACAATTTCCACTAGGTATGCATTTCCAAATTACTGCAGAAAATGGGCAGTTTAGCAAAGGAAATTTTTTTTATCGATCTGATCTTAACTATGAATTGAGGTTTACATTAGTTTTTCAATGTCTAAACATCCATTTCACGGCATGTCAAAGCCACCAGCTTCCCTGCGCCCTATATCAATCCTACTAATGCCGTCGGGTATCTCAATCAATCACCAGGTGTGCCTCCTTTCCCGTTGGATGGTGCACCAGTCACTCTAGTGCATCCGCCCACTAAATTCATTCTTCCCTGATTCGCCAAGTGACCAGGTGTCTTCTGTTGACCGAGTCTCTTTACCTTGAGACATTAAATGCACAACAGAATCCAAGTGCGCCATTGCCATCACAGAACCACCAGCTCCTTGATAACTCTTTCTAGATTCCAGAGCACATATAATAGGCCCATCACAGATTTCAGAGCACATCATAAATACACTAGGCCCATCAACATCAGAAGGCATAAAATTATCGATCTATATCGAACGGGACTCACTTAGGCGTGTCCCATCACACTTGTTAAGTATACTTAATGAAAGAAATATTCTTATTTTCAATGCATTGATTACACATAATAGAATAGAGATAGTGCATTGAAAATTACTAACTTTACTTTATTGGGTGTTTAACAAGGGTCACGAGAGGGCACTTATTAACAAAGTCCATATTAAATTTATCATTCACTTGATCTCTTTGTAAAACCCATGTTGCTTTGTTACGTGGAGTAAGAATGTTTTGATCAGAGTCTAACGAATGAAGTTGTGACTTATAAATTACGGATGCCTATAGGTGCATCAGCACAGGCATCATTATCCTTGAATGATCGAATTACCGACCCACCTTCTAACCAACCACTTCGAAGATGCAATGAAGAATGTGGAACTGAAACCAGTTCATTTCATCTTCGAGAATCAATGGACACAGATGCTGCAACTCATGAAGATTTGCAAGTTGTGGAGGGTGGAGCAAATATGGCCGGCCCATCCTCATCACAAGGTATGCCATGATTTACCTAAATAGCTACCGTTGTTCTGAATGAATCTTAGATATTCCCAGATTATCTTACTCAAGCGAGCATTGATATTTTCATTACAGTGATGATACTTCCTTTTTATTATCAAATCACTTTAGCATAACTCAAATTCATCTTGTTCCGTATTGCAAAGTTTCCAAATTATAGTGGTATCATTGCATATTCTGTATATCAGATATCACTATCTTTTTACTGCGCGGTTTCTTTCAACAAAATATTTAACTTTATGTGCATGCTGATTTTCTTTGTCAATCTTTTTCATGATCAAGTTCTGTATGATTTTTGACCTGTACCCATGGCTTGATTTGAAAGTCCCATTGCTAATTGATCTTACGCTTGAATATTTCTTGCAACCAGCTTCGGTGCCCCCTCAACATCAAAGTGTTCCACAGCAATGCATTGATCATGAGACAAGGTCTGCGGAGCAGAATCCGACCATAGTTGCTTGTCACCCACAAGATCTAATGGACATGGATCCATGTATTACACCATCATCACAAGCTCCAAATAATGCTCCACCTCCTATTCCACCTTGTGGAACAAGCCTGATAATCCCATTGTTATCACCAGGTCTATGTTTATTTACAAATATTAATCCTTATGTATCACCATGTTACATTATTATGGGGCAGCAAAATGCTAAGATGAGACTTCTGACATATGATTTTTTAAATTGCAGTATTAGATATGAATGAGGGTGCGCCAATGACGAGTCATCAAAACACAGGCAACGACATTGAAGGGAATAGAGATTTAAAAAGAAAAATAGAATTATTATATAGCAAAGAAGCTAGCATAAGGGATGAGTTACTATTTGCTGCATCTCTGTCCCTATGGAAGCTGAGCGCGGAAGTTGCAAATTGGTTGGCGGATGTGGAGAAGCTTAGAAATAATTTATGTAGTATTGAAGCAGCAAGTGAGGATTGTTTGCCATCACATCAAGAGGTGGATAAATTGACTCGAGGAGTAGAAGACCTTATGAGACAAGGCAAAGGACTATTTGAGGCTAGAGAGACCAAAGTCGGTAAATTGTTAAACGAAAAGATGGTGGGAGAGGCATTTCAGAAAAATACTACAAAGGTTTTGGAGTTCCTAGCAGGGAATGAAATATCCCGACTAGGCATTTATGGTATGGGGGGTGTTGGTAAAACGACTATTATGGTGTATGTACATAATAGACTCCTCGAGGAAGCAAACTATGGCAATGTATTGTGGATCACTGTGTCACAAGATTTCAACACATGAAGGTTGCAAGACGACCTTTGGAAGGGGTTAGGTTTGGGCATTATACAAGAATGGGATTTGAGGAAACGAGCAGCAATATTGTCCAATTGTTTAACCAGAAGAGGGAAGTATACAATAATTCTCGATGACTTGTGGGAATGTGTTGATCTTGAAGAGGTGGGAATCCCTATTAAAGCGGATGGATTGAAGTTGGTCTTAAGCACTCGATCCTTCAATGTTTGCTGCCAGATGCATTGTGAAAAGAAAATAAAAATTGAACCTCTATCCCATATTGAAGCCCAGGGTTTATTTTTGGAGGAGCTTGGATTTGATCTTAATCTGGAAATTAAATGCATTGTGGAATCCATTGTTAAAGAATGTGCAGGTTTGCCACTTGCAATCATAACAATGGCAAGAAGCATGCGAGGAGTGACTGATGTGTTTGAATGGAAGGATTGCTTGGAGAAATTGAAAGAATCAAGCATGTGGCAAACGGATATGGAGAAGAAGGTCTTAATGAATTTGAAACTCAGTTATGATTGCCTTGGTAATCCCGAAGTCCAACAGTGTTTCTTATCTTGTGCACTTTATCCTGAAGATGAATTGATTGATAAATTCGAGTTGATAGAATTCTTTATTGACCAAGGATTGATTGACAGATTAGATATGAGGGGGAAACAATATGATAGAGGCCTTACCATTCTGAACAAACTGGAAAATGTTTGCCTATTGAAATATGATAGGGACAAGATCAAGATGCACAATATGATTAGACACATGGCATTGCATATCATGAGTGCGACTTCCATTGTAAGAGCAGGAAAGTGTTTCCGGATGATTCCGTCTAAGGAATATTGGACGGATGCTTTGGAGAAAGTTTCTCTTATGGAGAATGACATCAGAGATTTTCCATTGAGCATGTCACCATATTGCCCTAAGCTATCAACTTGTCTATTTAATAGAACCTTTTCAAAGGGTGTGGTCATCTCCGACTCTTTCTTCCAACAATTATGGGGGCTAAAGGTTCTAAACCTTAGTGGATGTGAACTAAGAGAACTTCCAAATTCCATCTCAAACTTGGTAAACTTGAGAGCACTATTGCTAAGAGAGTGTAAGGAATTGTGCCAGATTCTTTGTTTAGGGAAGCTCCGATCTCTAAGAAAGTTGGACATTTATGGCTGTGTTTGTCTTCAAGCACTTTATGGTCTGGGAAAGTTGGTGAACTTGAGATACCTTGACCTTACAAAAACAAAAATAAAGAAATTAGCCAGAGGAAAGCTGGCGGGTATGCTAAACTTGCAATATCTTAAAATGGAGGAAGCAAATGTAGAAGACATTACAAAATTGAGGGCATTGGAGGTCCTTGAATGCTACCTTGAAGATGTGGATGGTTTCAACAAGTTTGTGAGCGTTATTAAGCAAATAAACCATCACTATTATGAGCTCAAAGTAGATCAAGGACGACCAATGTTTTCCTTGAAAGTAAGTGATGATGCTAGATTTGGGGATTATGAGAGGAGGGTCTTTATTCTAGACTGGACTGATGCTATTTTGAGCGTGGGAGGGGAAAGCACTGGCTTTTGTATTTTGATTCCCCAAGATGTGCAGAAACTGATATGGGTTAACTGTGACAAGACAACAATTTTGCCCGCCGTTGGTCATCTTGAAAACCTTGAGTCACTAAACATAAAAAATGGGAAAGCCTACGGGTGCTCTGTGGAGAAACCAACATCCATGACTCCCCTGCCCCAACCCCTACCCCTCCCCTCTTCCAAAACCTTAGGGTTTTGGAAATTCTTCAATGTCCGAAACTAACGTATCTCATAGGGCATAGGTCTAAATTCTTCTTTCCACATCTACGAGAGATTAGATTATCTGACTGTGAGGAAATTGAGGGGATAATAGCATCAGCGACATCACCACCAGCTCTGCCCTTAGTCTTCCCTAGTCTAGAAGAGATTTATGTTGTGCGATGTGATAAAATGAAGAGATTGCTAGAACCTGAGTGGCTGCCTCACTTCCCAAAGTTGAAATCTATCAAACTACACCGCTGTGCAAACATGGAGGAGATAACCAAAGTTCCTCGCCCATTTTTGCCGGTTAAGCCGGTTGAGGGGATTTCTCTCAAATCTCTTGAGGTATGTGATTGCGACAAAATGATAAATCTATCTCTGGATGAGTGGCGATCCATTCTTGAACACTTTGTGTCCGTCCCTATAAAGAAATGGGGGGCATGGGCGGAGTCCCAATGTCTTCCATCAAATATGGATGTGTGTCCAAATGCCCAATACTGAAGTTCTCTTTTTGATTGCGATTACGTGATATTGAGGACCTTCCTTTTATTAACGTGGAAGATGAGGAAAAGTGGAAGACACTGATATTTAAATCATCCCAATGCTCAGGATATTTTTCAGCCTTATCTCCATTTCCATCGTGGTACTTGTGTTCTACGATGCGGTAAGTCCCGTTAATGTGAGTTATCGATATAATTGCCTTCACTTCTTAAAAGTCGTTACAAAGGTAGCATTCCATTTTGTAGTCATGCAGCTCTAACGGTGGCTTTTGTAGAATTATCCGCCAAGGGAAAGGATTTCCTCCAATGCTGCTTTCGAAGAAGTCTGCTGAAAGGCCTTCAGCTGCTTATTTTAATTGCTCGAGCATGCTTGTTTCCTGCAAACTGAATTTGCCATAGGTATAACTTTTTTTGTGTGAGTTCCTTTGTTTGCAGAAGGGACGTTATATTGGATATTTTGAATGCTGTGGCATTTTTTTCTTTTTTTTTTGTAATGTAAATGAGTTATCTTCAGTGACTCATTAAGGACTGTCGGCTGAACCGAAGATGATGCTTTCTGCAACCCTTCTCATTTCATTTACCTTGTCAGATTAGATCCAGTTAGTTTGTCTTTGTTTTTGCGTATTTAATGTGTGATTATGCTCGATTGGGTCAGGTACAAAATGCAAGTTAGAGGTATTATGCAAAAGAAAATCACAAAGCAGGTGGTGCACATCCGACTATTTAACCGTGAAGCATTTTGATTTTTTGATAAAATGTGTCCACATGTGAGCTGAAAAAGGGCATATGCCATGAGTGTCTTTAACAAAAGTGCATCTAGTGCACTGGAGACGCTTAAAAGAAAAATTAATGTCAAAGATTCAATTTCATTGATAAGTTGTGAAGAGTTTACCCATAGATAATCTCCATTTTTCCTGGACTATAACTTTGGGTGGCCGGTAGGAGGTATAAAAATGAAAATGGTACTGTTATGTCATTGATATCAAGAAGTCGAAGTTGTATTTGGGTCCGTGTGAACGGTTCAGCAGCTAGATTGGGTACCAATCGGGGAAGGACGATGAGAAAAATAGAAAAGAAAGAAGGGAAAAAGAGATAAAAAAAAAAAAAAAAAAATTAGTCGGACGAGAAAAATGAAAGAAAAGAACAAGGAGAAGAAGAGATAAAAAAAATAATAATAATAATAAAAATACGTATTTTAGTCGGGAAAGAGAAATAACTAGGCTTTCCACGTCCTCGCTTTCTTCTAGCGCATCAGCAAAAATTAGGTGACACGGACCAGAATTGAGCTTTCCGAAAGGTTGAGGCATTTACAGTAAAAAGAGAAAAAAATCAGTGTACTCATTGCGATACACGAGAAAAATGTTCACTGGAGTGCGTTGAAACGCGCATAAACTAGCGTTCTATGTGCAGTATAAACCAAGGAAAGTCAAGTTAAAGTGTGTTACAGAGGATGTAATTCTCCTAAGGAAAGGCTTCATTTCAGCCATGTCATCAGAGGTACCTGAAAAACGGAGGATGAAAATTTCAACCAATTTCAACCTTTTCTTTTTTATTCTCCTCAATGGAACTTCCGTATCCATTACTAGGAGTTGAGTCAATAGATATGAGACACTTATGGTGAGGCTCTGAGGGGTAGCAAGTGTTTGTTGCCTCTCCCACCCTTTTAAGTTTTAATCGATAAAAATGGAAATTCTGTGTTTTCATCTTAAAGTCTCAAACCACTCCAATGACACAAGATCAAGTGATTAGGGCCTACCGTCACTAGGTCACTTCACTATTAAATACGTATAGGGAAAATTTCAACAATGCGTTTGCTTTAGCGGGAATAAACATCAATCAATAATCATCACATGATCAAATATACTATACATTGAATAACATCAAAGGGGACACGCCCACAGCAAACATCCACGAGGCTGTCACTCTAAATGAGAACCTCAACTTATGATGCTCCGGAGAACGTATTGTCCTGTAGTGGTGAGGAGGGTTGTACTCAAGCGACAAGATAAAAGGTGTTCACTAAAGTGTCAGAGAAATGACACCAGCAACTTGAGAGTTCAGGCCCATTGCAGCATTATAAATTAGATTTTTAGGATAAACATCCAAACAACACCCCATGAGGATGCCAAGGATCATTCCATAAGAAACTATGATGTTCATTACCATTTACCAATAATATATCTAACAAGTGTCTTAAGGACGGACCGTGCCTTGAGGAGCTTCCTCCGAATACACGTGCTGTCATTCTTGGGGGAAAAAAGGAAATATGTCCTTCAGCTTTTCTCTGTTAATAAAATCAAGTTCCTCCATAATTCATGACTAGTGACATTATCAACTTCCTGACGTGGCATGAACCGGACACAAGACCAGCCCCTTCTCTCTCTCTCTCTATCTTCAACGTTTCTTTCATTTCTTTTAATATGGGAACCTAAGTTCTAGAACTTTTAATATCAAGTTATAAACTAATTTAATTAAAGCAATCAAGTTATTAGATGTGTTCAATTTAAGTGATGGAAAGTGGAGATATGACATTTCTAAAAAATTTGAGAATGCATGGCGCTGATGTGACATATCAAAGGAAAGGCAAAAAAATTTAAAAAATAAAAGGCAAAGACCACAAAATAATAATAATAATAATAGGAAAATGGAAACGAAGAGAAGGAGGCGTGTTTCCTCTCTCTTCAAGGAAGTGTTGAAGTGGTTGCTCAAGGGTAGTCGGTGCTCATCAAGATCTCGGCATTGGCCCTCTCTCTGTGTGTTAAAATAATAATGGAAGAAAAGGAGTATAAGGTAATCAGGGTACTAAGCTAACAAGTCGGTTACAGGACATTGCGCGAAGCACAAGCCGACTTAGGACAAACCCTTGCGAGTTTCACCATCTTACCCCAGACATAGAAGCTACTATATTTGTCAAAACAGAGGTGATAGCTATGCAATTCTTTCTTCTTCTTTTGACAACAAAGGGCGAAAGGAAAACTTGCCGACCTATGTTTCCAAATATGATAAAATCACTAAGCAGGATCGAATATTCTAAATAGTTTAATGTTGAAACAGTTCAATCTAGGTCAAGTTGGTTTGATCCAAAAGAGCGAGTAGCAACATGTGTGGCACAACATTTTCAATCGATAAGTTTATGCAATATCATGTTCAAAATCATTTCTAAACACAAACAAATTAAAGGTGATTCTCTCTTTTCTTTAGGAGACAACATTTTGGAAAGAACAATCATAATAATAAATTTTATAAACTTTCCTTTCAGTTCTAAGCCGGATAGGAAGTAGACTTTGCTAATCCCCGGTTTCTTAGGGCGCGCATGACAACCATTCTCTGTTTCCGAAAAATAGTTTGTGGAACAAAAATAGATTTTTCTATTTTTATTTCTATAAAAGTTTCTTAAGCAAAAATAACCGTTTGATAACGACACAAAATTTATACTCTAAAAATAGAAATTCGTTTGATAATAACACAAAATTTCTTCCTTTCTGGACGGCGGCGCGATGACTGACGACCTTTAATATAAAAATAAAAATGATTTAGTAACAAAAAAAAATAAAGAATAAAATAAAATAAAATAAAAATATCATTTTATTTTAAAATAAAAATATCCTTAAAAATAAATTTATTTTATTTATTCTATTTTATTTTATTTTACGAATAAATTTATTTAAAAATGAATAAAAATTAAAAATTAAAAAAAAAATTATATGGCAAAACACTCAAGGCAAATAAAAATAAATTATTCTTATTTATCATAAATAATTTATTTTTAATAAATTTCATAAATTTATTTTTAATAAACTAAAATAAAATGATAAATAAAATATTTTATCTATTTTTAATAAATTTATTTTTATTTTTAAATGAATAAAATGAATATTTTTTTATTTTTAATAAAATGAGGAGAGGTGGAGAAGGAGGAGGAGGAGGCAAAGACATAGATGAGATGAGGGAGGACTCACTGAAATTAGGATTTAGTAAGAGAAATTATTTCTGATTTCTCTTCCAGAAATCAGAAATAGAAAATTTATATTTCGATTTCTCTTCAAAATCAATTTCGGAATGAAATCTATTCCCGAAATAAAAAAAAAGTAGGTTTATCAAACAGGTTTCTATTTTAGAAACAGGTTTGGAATAAAAATTATTTTTGGAACAGTAATTTTGGTTATCACACCTCCTTAGATATTCAAATCCAACGTCCTTTGGCTAACCCAAACATTGACCAAATTTAGTTTTTTTGGCCAAAAAGTTCCTCACCAAGTTAAAATTGGACAATACTCTTGCAAATTCCAAGAAGGCGATTTCATGTGAAGTTCCGCAACATCATTAGCAGCTGATACGAAGCTTAGGATGTCTAAGTGATACATACCCATAAGACTTCGAAAGGAGGAACCCGCCCGCTCCGGCCCCTACCGTTTCTTTCGGATTCCCAACAATCATCTCCGTTTCTGGGAAAATGCGGGTCCCTTCCGCGACCCGAATCCGATTCGCGAACCCGTTCCCGAACCTGAATCCGAGCCCGTTTTGATACGCGTCCCCGACCATCCTCCTCCTCCTCAAGCTCCCTCCTTCCCCCAGCCGGATCGCCGCCATCGTCCGCCGCGGCTCCGCGAAAATGGCGGAAACGGCCCGCTCCACCAATCCGAAGCGGCCCGTTTGCCCGTCCTGCTCCAAGCCCCCGCGCACGTGCCTCTGCACCCGGATCCGATCTCCGCGTCTCGACCACCCCGTCCGCGTCACCGTCCTCCAGCACAGCCTGGAGCGGAAGCACCCCCTCAATTCCACCCGAATCTTGACGCTAGGTTTCAAGAACGTCGCCGTCGCCGCCGTTTCCGACGTCAACTCCGGCGCCGAGTTCTCGATCTCACCGCTCGAGCAAGACTCCGAAATCGGCGCCAATGGATTGGTATCTGGAGTGGAGGTGGGAAGCCCTAATTCGGTCGTCGAATCGAATGGAGCTTATTGTCCTGGGGATGATAGGGACTGCGGTTCGATTGCCCCGAACGGTGGGGAGGTTTCGGAGGATTCCCAGGTGCCGCAGAACTCGCGCGCTTGTGGAGTCTTGTCTAGAAGTACTAGCAAACCCGTTATCAGTTTTCGAATGGGCAAGAAGGGGATTATCGAATCGATAGACCATGTTTGGATGTCTCGAATCGGTCATCAAGGAGCTGATTTCGATGCCATATTAGAATGTGAGTCGGCTCGTGATGTTCTGTGGAATGGATTTGTGGTTAAGAAGTTGCAAACCCTTTTATCAAACCTGAGCTTGGAGCCTGAAGAGTGTGAGGAATTTGTGCTGGAGGTGCCGCAAGGGTCAGTGCTTCTGTTCCCGACCGAGAATGCACTCAGCATTGACGAACTCAAGGCAGCTGAGTTCAACGTCAGGAACTTGATTGTGCTGGATGGCACGTGGATGAAGGCAAAAAGAATCTACAGCGAGAATCCTTGGTTGAAGCTGTTGCCTCATCTGAAGTTGGATTCGGAGGTGATGAGCTTGTACGGAGAAGTTAGAAGTTAGAAGTCAGCCTAAGGCTGGATGTTTGTCCACTCTCGAGAGTGTCATTTACACGATGGCGGTTGGGGGCAGTCCGGAGGGGCTGGATCAACTGTTAGATGTTTTCGAGTCAATGGTTGATGATAGAGACGATGTAAAGATGAAAGATTGGGCAAATCAGAGTAAGCCTCTTCCAGCTTGCCCTGCCATAATGAGCTCTTGGGCAATTTTCTGTTCAAGTTCATATCGCATAAATGCATTGACTATCTGTGCCTGTTGAATTCGTATTCACTGAGGTCTCTGCTTTCCCGTCTTTTGCACTTCTCAAGGTTTTCCAGAATATCATGCATTGTAATCGCCTGCATTAGCTTTTCAAACTAGGTCCTTTCCCTCTTAATCATGTCTCTAAGTTGAATTTGCTAAAGATGCTCTGATTTTCTGCCCTGTAATTCTCTTATTTCTTTATGAATATTAACAACCACGAGGCACGTTGGGTCGGGTATCAAAGTATCTGCTTAAGCTTTTTATGCTGTAATTCAATCTAATACTAGAGTATGACCTGTGTGATACACTGAGATATGTAACTGCATCAATGTTTTGACATGTCAGAATTCAGATAGAAATTGCCCTTTCTCAAAATACTCTGTATTATTTAGCTTAGTTAATTACTTTCTACATGTTAGATTTCAAATAAAAGAGTAAAACAATATTAACTTAACAAAGAGAAATTACGAAATTATTTTGCTATCACCTCATGTCAAGAATGATCACCTTTTCGCTAGCCTGATGGTGATGATTGGGGTGTTTTGAATTCTAACACAGGAAAAGAGGCACTCGAGATAATTAGGGTTTCAGAGATTCTACCCTAGCTACTGATCTAACCCAATAATAAATTTAACTACGTGTAGAGAATCATCAATTGTCCACCTTAATCGGTTGTTACATGGAGAGATAACATAGTTTATTTTATTATTATTCATCAATCTATAAGGCAAATGATTACTTAGCATCTTATTTCCTTATATTTATGTCTTGAGAATATTATATACTGCTCTCTAGAATTTCTACTCAATTAAGTTAAAGAACAAAATCAGTTCTCTTGTTTATTTCCCGATCATATTGAAATTCCCGTAGTACTTTTCTTGTTGTCTTTACCTATTTTATAGGACAAAAGAGAAATCACATATATTGTGCTGAAAAAGATATAAACCATTTCAACAAATATAAATAATTTTAAATTACTATTACACAATTCAATCAATAAAAATGAATCTCCTTTTCATTATTTGATTCTCTGTCATCATTTTTTGTTGAAATATTATGGTTTGTTAGATAAAAAGCAAGAAAGAAGGGGAAAAAACTAAAATTGAATCAGATATAAACCAACCCATAGAAATTGGAAGAGCAAAAGAAAATTTTAGGCCTTTTCCTTTTTAAACGGCATTTGGTTTTATTAATATAAAAAGTGTTGATAGTTTATGGACGGGCTGAGATAAGGAAGGTTGCGTGGATACTGGGCAGTTGAGCTAAATGTTAAATTCGTAATGATGACATGAATATAGTTTCATAAAAAACGAAAGCATACACCATTGGCAGAATCCGCTTGGCTATGTTGTCCAGAAGAGTTTCTCAAAGCTTTGGCTTCTTTCTTGAGTAAATGGTGTTTCAACTTTTATCCACCAATTGGGATGTTTGATGTAGCTAAGTCCTGAAAAGATGTTTGATATAACTGTATAAAAGCGCAATGTCGAATTCCCATGACCATCAGTAAATTCCAGATTCCAATAAATTGGATTCTAACTGACACAACTAGAACAGAGACGAGGACAAACGGATCGATCAAAAGCATAACCCGATCGCGCCGCGACTCTCCTGGTTTGACGACACGAATCGACCCGATCAAATTACGAACCGGATGCCGCTTACCCTGGTCCACATAATTTTTTCCAACAACAACTAGAACTTGCGGCCACCCCCGCCCTCGGCGATCTGGAACGCGCCGTCCTCCAACACCAGCATCTCCTCCTCCTCTTCGCTCCTCCCCATCACGCCGTCCAAACTTTCCCCTCCAACCGCCATCCCGATCCTCTCCGGCGACATCTTCGGCAGCCCTCCCCTCGCAGATGGAGCTCTCAAGCGTGAAGCACCGGAACCATGCTCCCCGCAGCCTCCCGCCCGCCGACGGCGGAGAGGAGGTCGAGGTGGCGAGTGAAGCTGTTGCCGAAGGAGGCCTCGCAGGGAGTGGGGGGCGGACGCTAGGGTTTGGGGAGCAGGGGAGGTCGGAAGGGAGGAGGATCGGCCATCTTTTCAGGTGAATCCAAGTTGCCGTCGCGGTGTAGTAATTAACAATTATAATGCATTTTTTTACGCATGTTAAAACGGCTAACATAAGGCAATAAATCCAGAGGAATTCCATATATATATATATATATATTTTTTTTTTTTTGACCGAGAAATCGCCGGAGATCACTTTTCGGGATTACACGACCTTCCGATACTCGATAACACCGTCGAGCCTTGCCGCAAGCCGAATTCAATATCTTTGATCGTCAAAATTCTGAATTATACAAAGTCTGAACGGTACCTTTAATCATCATTTTTTTTTTGTGAATGAATGCAATTATAATGCATTATGTGCACAAAAATTCAGAATCCTACTTATAAATTCATTGAATCTCTCATTAGATTGATGATAAAGAGTTTTTATAATTAAAAAAATCAAAGAAGCATCTCAATCCCAAAAATAAAATAAAATAAAATGCTATGGAGACCGTTTTTTTTTTTAATCATAAATGAATGATTACAAATTTCGAATCAATATACAATTCTAAGAAGCGACATGAATTTTTTTCCTTATGTCTCTATCGAAGAAAGAAGTCGTTAGAGATAAATTTGTTTGTTCTCAATATAATAAATAGTAGCCCATTTTTAGGGAGGAGATAGACATTTTTTGTTGCGAACCACTCTTTTTAACTTTCTTCTTTGGTGTCGTGATTGCAACGTCCAACCCATATTTGGAGTCTAATACATTTGGATAGCTATTGATATAAATGCGACTCTTGATTAAATTTGGCACTCATCACAAATGTAAGTTTGTGTGGGGTGAGAGAGAGTGCTTTGATTGAATTTTATCCAAAATTAATCTTTTGACTATAAAAAATCTCATTTTGATACATTTGTGATAAATTTGCATTTTTATTAATTTTCATTAAATTAAATTAATACTACAAAAAACCACAAATCGATATACATGTGACAAACGAAGAATAAAACCATAAATTGTACATCCGTCAACTACTACATTTCATTTGACTTAGCAAATTGATGGTAAAATTTAACATAAATTAATACAAAATAAATTTTGTGACATGTGTACCAATTTTGGGGTTTGGGTGGTTAAAAAAATTAGTTTAGGTTAAATTTGTCATATATGTATTAATTTAGGATTTTTTGTGATATTAACTCAAAATATTATTTCCGAATAATCTCTTAATGCCAATGTAGTGGCAGCCATACATAATGTGAAGTTGGATAAGATTGGAACATTTGTTTTGGGTCCCTAGTTTGGAAAATACGGAAGGGACGAACATCTTATGCCAGCGTTCAGTAGACTTCATTTACGAAGAAAAGTAGAAACCAGAAAGTGGTTAGCCAGATACACGCTAGCGGCCTTCTATGCATCCTCCTTTTCACTTTGGAAGTAATTTTAGTGATTGAAGTGATATCCACATAGATGAAATATGCGTATGATGTTCAAAATTTTGGTACATGAGAATGAAATTAAACTGATGCTCTTCTGTGTACTGGCATAATCGTCCATCTCCAACAAAGTCGGTCCACTAGCAACTTATATACAAGTGCGAGATTATTATGTGCTTAGATAGAGAGAGCAACTAAGGACTTCTATCATTCCATTGGTCACTTTTCTTTTGGTGCTCTCTGCCATCTTATTTGGAAGCACATGAACGACATACTCTTTAGAGACCATATTGTCGTAGTTGCGGCAGTTAAAAATCACATCATCAATGTGGTGACGGATAAGGCCTTAACCTTTAGAAATATTGAAAATAATCCAAGAAATAGAAAACTCCAACGTAACTGGAGGATAGATCCTTGTATTTTCCTTGAAGGGGTTTAGGGACAGCTTGCAACTGGGTTGTGACCTTGGTCTCCTCAAGCTCTTGATGCTTGATAGCATACGCCTTCTCCCTTTGGCTTCGCCTCTGCTCGCCTTGTTGGTATGGCTGCTATTCTTCTACGACGGTGACTCCTCCTAGTAGCTTTCTGTCTTGTTTTGTAGCTGGTTGTTTTCGTGAGGTTGGTCTCCTTATGGCTTCCCCTTCGCCCTGCGCAGCCTTCTTTTCGCGTCTGTCCTTCTGCCTGTTGTATAGGCTTTTGTGTGCTTTGGCTGCTCTTGCGGGTTCTTTTACATCCGGCTCACTTCCACTCGCCTAGACTTTTGTCTTGATGAGTGCAAGTTTTGTGGTGCTGGATCTTGTGTAAGTGTTGGTTCAAAACTCTATATATTATTACTTCTTACCAAAAAAATAAAAAAAAAAACAACGAATGGCTTTTTGAGATTTGAACGTCAAGATTAAAGGCATTCGTTCCTTCATATTGGAAGGATCTATTAATCATCAATGACGGACTTCTAAGCTCCTCTCTTCCTATTCTATTCTGGGTCTTCAATTACAATTAGAAATCTGGACGTCCTGCCTATATCCTTATTACCAGGTAAGGATTGGGACACAGATTAAGGGTCCGAATGAGCTTTAGGAAAATGGTGAATTTGAAGATGCACGTACCTTGTGGAAGATCCCCTATACTGGATTCACTTTCCTCTGCATTCGGTGGGATTATTTTAACCAAGGATACTGGGTCGAATGAAGAGTGCGTCTCGGTCATCATGCGTTCTGCAGGAGTAAATGGGAACGGCCGAGGCAATGGACAAACGGCAGTGCTTATGACACCGGAGCTCACGTAAGGCATGGCAGCCGATGCATCTTCATTGCTCGCGGTCGCAGGCTGGTGCGGACCCTCCTCAACATTGCATCGTCCGTTGCTCGATACCACCGCTATTTTAGCCTTTAACGCTTCTCCGGCTTCTAATCTAACTCGGTCGTCGCCCAACAGGAGCCTATGAAAGAGAAAGTGGCCCATCAACGCCTGCAGTCCCCCAGACTGCTTCCCGCATAATTTACAGCTCCACCCATAATCATAATCAGGCAGAGCTCCGGCCCCAACAACCTCCGTGGCGGCTATCGCCAATGTCCTGTATCACGAAGAAGAGTTTGGAGTGACTGGAGAACAGGCAAGACCTATGAAGCAGTTATCAGATTTTGCTCCTCAGATTGGAAACTAACGTTTTGCTGTCTTCATCAATGTTTTCCTCCCTTTCCGAAGGCGGTTTCCTCTCTTGTTCTGCTTCTGCAATCTCTATCTTCGGAGATTTCTCAGTCGCCATGGCCTTGCTGCGTTCCTCCAGGCACCGGTTCCGCCGTTGGCGAAAGAAAATTCTGCAAGAGGATGCAATCTCACTGGCAAATCGCCCTCGACCGAGCTCCAAAAAATCTCGCCCTTCGCCCCAACCCAAATCTCGCCCTTGAATCCCGATTTACCGCAAAATACGAAGCGGTGCGATACTGCGAGACTCGCCCTGGATTTTGCCTGCCGCAGACTACGTAAGAAAGAGGAAAGACCGAGCGTACATATGAAGATTCAAAGAATGTGGCGTTCGGAACTTCACTGTCCCCGAGGTTTCCTCACGGAAACGTGATAATGGGGCCATCCACGCCGTTAGTTTCGAAGAAGCAAGGAGCATCGTTGGATAGATTACAGCTTAGAAGAATTACAGATTAACATGGGAAAAAATTTATCTGGTAGGATGTATCTCAAATTATATAAGATTTTCAAAGATTATTACCTGATTTAGGATAGATTCTTATTTCCTTTTTTAGCATCGCGATTACTTAATTATCTAGAATATTATCAATTTCAATTTATCTGAGGAAAGAGTTTACTTTCTCAATAAATAAAAAGTTACAAATAGATACGGCAAACTCTCTTTCACTAAAGATGTAAGGAAATTACTAATCGCCTGATGCTTTCTTAATTTGGATAAACTTCAATTTCTGAGGGATTGTATTCATAGTCTGACGACTTCTTGTGCCGTATGTTGCAGGAGCCGGGACATGTGGCCATCTCTCGGACTCGTTCTTGGGAAGAAAAGGCTCTCTAACGGTGGTCTGTATCTTGAATGCCATCTTCGGTTGCTTGACGGCCCTCTCTCCGGATTACTGGACCTATTGCCTCCTCCGCTTCATTACCGGATTTAGCACGGGCGGGGTCGGCCTATGCGCTTTCGTACTAGCCACCGAGCCTATTGGCCCAAAGAAACGCGGAGCGGCAGGAATGTCCACTTTCTACTTCTTCTCATGTGGCATAGCTCTTCTCTCTGGCATCGCTTATGTGTTTCGCTCATGGCGGGAGCTCTACATCGCTTCCTCCATTCCCTCCATGCTCTTCCTTGTGGGGGTCCTCCCTTTCATCTCAGAGTCCCCACGGTGGTATCTCGTCCGGGGAAAGATTGACGAGGCCATGAAGCTTATGCGAGCTATCGCCAAAGCCAACAAGAAACACCTCCCGGACGGGGTCATCCTTGCACTTGATGAGGAAGTGAATGAAAACTTGAACGATGGTCCATCCTGCAAAGATCAGATGGACACAAAGGATGTGATAACAGGGTCTCTCATCGATGTGGTGAAGTCGCCTGTCACTCGGATTCGCCTTTTCTTGGCAGTGGCAATCAACTTTCTTTGTTCGGTCGTGTACTATGGCATCAGCCTAAACGTTGTCAATCTCCAGACCAACCTTTACCTTAGTGTGTTCCTCAACGGCATGGCTGAAATGCCAGCCTTTACAATAACGGCCCTATTGCTTGATAAGTTCGGGAGGAAGCCGCTGGCAATCGGAACACAGTGGTTCAGTGGAATATTCTGTCTTATGGGGAGCTTGGTGATGATACACGGGGAATGGAAAGTGGCGAGGATGGTGTGCGGAATTCTCGGGATTTTCGGGATGGCCGGCACGTATAATTTGCTCTTCATCTACATGGCTGAGCTGTTTCCGACCGTGGTGAGGAATGCGGCCCTGGCTGTGGAGCTCAGGCGGCGCAAATGGGTGCGATTTTGGCGCCTTTAGTGGTGGTCTTAGGAGGCGGCTTCCCCTTTGCGGTCTTTGCGGTTTGTGCAATTCTGGGAGGGATACTGGCATTTTACCTCCCGGAGACATTGAATCGGCCGTTGTATGATACAATGGCTGGAATGGAAGGTGGGGAGAGTGTATGAAGGAGCTCAATCCTCTTACTTCAAACTAAACTTGATTAATGTAGACTTAAATGACTCTTCTTGATGATAGGATTTTCCTTTTTTTCCTTTGGGACATGAGAGTGCAGGATGGCAGAATCTCTCTTATAAAAGGGGAGAACGTTTGTAAAAGTATATCTTTCAAATCACTCATGTTGCCTTAAGGCAGTTGCCATCACGTGATGAGAACACATCATACTGACCTTCGACTCTTAGTGTTGTCAGATTAATGCATTAAACTCCACATAATGTTGCTATCAGCATCACTGATCCCACTATCGATATGTTGAAAAGAAAACGTTTGTGTTTGATCATCCTGCCTTTGTGCAAGAGCATCAAACCCACCAGTTCTTTGAAATAAAAGGCGAGTTTACCGCAAGATTAGTGCTTAACGGACTACCCCCACTAGGTGGTACAGTCGACTCTATCCTGAATATGCAGAAATTACATCTATTAGACGAGGAAAAAATTCTGCTTTTCATCTTGTACTTTCGCACATTTCCTAATCAAGTTTCTTGCACTTAAAATTTGTCTTATCAAGTCATTTTAGTTTCATAATATTTTATCAAGTCTCTTGGCACCGAATCTGACCAAACCAAGCCGATGTGGCTGTTGGATGATACCGAAGTATGAGGCGGATACTTATGTGGACATGGGTGGAAAAATATAGCCAATGTAGATGCCGGAGTCAATGTGAGACTTTTGCCAATGTAAACAGTCATGCAGACGTCTACATTACAGAAATATTATCCCCTCACAGTATAACGTTGTCCGGGGTTGTGTCAGCTGAATTTGACCAAATTTAATGTTGGAGGGACTTAATTAGAAAATTTGTGAAAATAGACAAATAAAAAGTACATTGATTTAAAAAAAGAGCGTAAAAGTATATGGATGAAAAGTAGAAATATTTTGACGAAGCTGGATAGAATCTTGTAAGTTTTGGCATAATGGAGGAAGAAAAAGCGGGTCGATTCAAGAAAAACAAATGGGACAGTTGGCCAGTGTTCTCTATACCGAGGAAGTTACGTGCAACTGTGAGAAATCCAAAGTAGGGTTCATGCAGAATCAAAGTGGTGAAGGAACTTGATTGTGGAGTCACTCCCTACTTTCTTTGTGATTGTGCGACAAATCCTAACAATCGTGAAGTTATAGAACTTGGAGTCTCAAATAGACAAAGGTGTGCATGTGCAGTGCGCACATAAAGTAGACATATACTCTCTGAGAGCTCCACCTCTCTTCACATTCTCTTTGTCCTTTCATTTCCTCGCAATTTCAATTCCTGTTTGTTTCGAGTTGATTTGTCACTACATTCAAATCACATTTGCGTATTTTGTGTTCGAACATGAAACTGCGGAGCCAATCGTTTGAAGTTCGGTACAATCGATTGACTTGTTTTTCGTCAACTGCAATAAAAGGTGACTCTACAGCAATATTTAGTGCTTAAGGACTACCATCACCAGGTGGTACATCTAACTCTGAACTGGATAGGCAGAAAGTTGTATCTCTTTGCGAACAAGATGCATGCAGGGGAAAGATGGATTTAGAGGACAAAAACACGAAGTGGGGCCATCACGTATGGCCACAAGAAAAGAAACCAACAAAATATTAACTTAGATGGCTAGAAATTTATTCCTCTTCTTGTGACCCTGAGGTTTAAGCCTCGTTGGGAGTATTTCACCAGTAAAATTCTATTTGAATGTCCCAGACTGTTATGGGAAAGTGCGCCTTTAAGATCTTTTGAGGAGATAGACTTGGCAAGATGCGCCAAAGTTAGCTTGGACAACCATTTAACTGTGAATATTAAAAAAAAAAAGGCATAAATCAAGCACGTCTTATTACGGGAACCAGAAGTACCTAGACATCAATCGAGCCGGATGACTTAGCAATGGCGATAACTTTGATGTCCACCGCTCTCAACAGACGATTCATCGGTGGGATCATCGTGGATTTCATCGATCTGATGCAGAGGTGATTGGTCTGCAACATCCCTCACTTGTAATCATACCAAGATCGTCTTTGTCCTAGATAGAATGTCATGCCACACACACATTAGCTTACAAGAACTTGACTTGTGGCCCATTCTCTTGCTAACCCCATCTAATTTCTGTCCAATATTGCTTCCAAAAGATCAGCCCTCAGAGATTTCACAAAATCGTAAATTATGCGGATGCCCACATAGAGGTGCAAGGAAAGCTATAGCCATGTACACAATATCAAAGCTTGATATGGATAAAATTTAGCTAATGTAAACACCCATGAGGACATCCACATCAAAAAAAAAAAAAAAATTATTCACATTATACCCTCACGACGTTGGAAGCCACTTCAGCTAGATTCAGTTGGATTTGAGGCTGGAGAAACTTAATTAGAAAATTTATAAAAATGAAATGGATTAATTGGATTTATTAAAAGTGCAAGGATTAGAAAAAAACCGTAAAAGTAAAGAGGCGAAACATAGAACTTTTCTGTCAGAAAAGCAAGTTGTTTTTAATGGAAGTAAACATTATGCATTTTTACAAAGGGATCCAAAGTTGAGCCATGTCAATGGAAATACACAATAACATATTGAATACACATGCTATGTCGATACACCAGACATTTGCAAGATGGTCCCTCTAAAATCAAACCTACTATGGCATATCGTGTTGAGACTTGAGAGAGTATCTATTCAAGCAACGAAAATAGAGGGAAGTGACAAGTAAGGAAGACAAATTGAGAAATACAGAGAGAGATGCTTATCATAGATAGGATAAGAAGACAAAAATAAATTAAGCATATGTCATCACAGAAACCGGAGGTACTTCAAAAATCAATCGAGCAGGACGACGTAGAAATGCCAATAACTTTGTTGTCCACTGCTACAATTCATCCTCAGCTGATCATATACGGATAGGGTCGCCCCAGGGGTCTGGGTTTAGAACGATTACATTTTGTTGGTCATTTGCAAAGATCATCATCGTCCTATGTAAAATATCATGCCACATGACTATTAATGAAAAATCTATCAACATATGTATGGCAATGCATTTTGATAGAGCTTATAAAAACACGATCTCTGGCCCATTCGCTTAATGACACCTAAAAATGAGAAAAAACTAATTTACATTGATTTCATTTTTTTATTACAAGACAAAGAATCGCCTTTAAAAACCGAAAAGGAGTTTGCAATTGAAAATAGGAGTACTGGGCGAGCTAAAATAAAAAAGGTAACAGAATGAAAAGGTAAAAAAAAAAAAAAACAGTTAGACATTCTCTCTTAAATTGTCCCAACTAATAAAGTAGAACTTAAGAATTAGACCCGATATTTTGGCACTTTTAAGTGAAATTGCCATTATTATTCTTTGAACAATGCCACGGCAACTAATTTTCAATGATAATATAACCATTTTGATATACTTTCAAGCTATAATAAAAGTTATATGCACTGGGCCTAATAGTTAGTATAAAGTTTGGAAAATAAGAAAAGTGATTTTTCCGTACCGTGGGAGATCGATGGTTAAATGGAGAGAATAAAAGAAACATGAAAATTTTGGGTAACTCACCATAAATAAACTCGATGAAGGGTTCGAGGGAGATAGGGGCAAGGGGATGGTCCCACTCCAGAGCTTGCCACGTCTCCTTGTGATCTATCAAAATCTGTCCAAGGGAGGGGGGAGGAGAAAGGAGGCCATTGTCAAGTGGGTGCAGTCGCAAAGGAATCTTCTTCAGCTTCGGACAATTGTCTATTTCAATATATTGGATGTGATCGCAACTCTCCATCCGATCACATATCCTCTTCAATTCCGGAAGATTCCGTAGAGTCAGGCGTGTTAACTTTGGGAAGGAAGATTGCGTCATGTTGGGAGCAGTGCCTATTATCACCTCTATACCCTTGCAGCGTTCGACTCTTATATCTTGGAGGAAAGGGATGTGGAGCAACATATCGTGCGTTAGCAACACCCCCTTCATGTTGTTGCATCCTTCAATTTTAATCTCTATAAGAAGACAAGTGGCACCGATTGGCAATGGCCCACCTATTATTTCCTCTAATTTCTCACAATAAATTATTCCAATGGACTTTAGATTTGGAAGGCGAGTGGTCAGCCAGTCCCATTCTACCGCTCTTTTCATTTTATGACAACACCACACATTCACAGAGTTTAGATTGGGCGCATCTAAATCGATCCCTTCCAGTTCCTCTGAGCTTGTGATTGTAAACCAGCGTAGATGTGGAAACCCCTGTCCCTCCACTGAGAGATGCTTCAATTTGGAACAGCAATTGATGTCCAGTCCCTCCAGCTGAGGGAAGTGGACAGCACTCAGCTCCTCCAACTTCTCGCAATCTTTTATAGTCAGCTCCTTTTGATTCTCCGGTGGGCCTACCTCACTCAAACTTGTCACCTCACTGCCCCCTCCTGCTTCTAGTACTTGCACATTTCTTGGAAGTAAATTGCGGCCATCCCCACCGATAAATCCATCTACCCTTGACGTAATGGCGTCGCGACTTTCAATACGTACACATATCCTCTGATCATGCCAATTAGAAACGCCTTGTTCACGAGGTTTTACAAAAAACAATTTAAAGAAATTAGATACTTCCTTGACATATCAAATTAAAGAGAGAATGTAAACAACATGAAGAAATTAGAGACTTCTCTGACTAATCAAGCTTAATCAAATTAAACAGAAAGAAATTCAATATGTGCAAATATGCAATTGGAAGTCCAAGAACAGGTGTTCCTTTCTAAAAACGAGAAAGACTAATTTACACTCGTTTAATTTTTTGATTAAAGTGCAGCGATTAATTTAAAAAGTAGGTTAGAGTTTGAAAGCGAAAATAGAAGTACTAGATGAGGGAAAACAGAATAGGCAACAAAAAGAAAATGTAAAAAGCATTTAACATGCTCCCTTAAACTCGCCCGACTCATGAAGTAGAAGTCAGGAATTGATTTGATATTATGGCACTTTTAAACGTCATAATTTACCAAAATGAAGAAGAAGTGTAGTATTTTTAAGGTACAATAGGTTAAAAAGAGAGAGAGAGAGTGAGGACTATTCAGTATTATCCTTTCAAAGTGAAAGGTGTGTTTTCTTTATCGAAATTTCAATAATAATATAACCATTTTGATATACTTTCGAGTTGTGATAAAAGTCATACACACTGGGTCTAACAGTGTGGTATTAAGTTTCCCCAAAAAAAAAAAGGGAAACTTACTGTACTGCGGGAGTGCATCTTCGAAAGGCCCACAGGAGATGGAGAGGATAAAAGAAAATTAAAAATTTGCGGGTGACTTACCATAACGCCACGCTAAGTGTCGAAGTGAAGGATGGAAAGGGGAATGGTCCCACTCCAGCGACTGCCACGTCAGCTCATCTATCCAAATATCACCATCTAGCCCATTATCATAATCATCGGAAGGACCCTTGTCAAGCAGAGGAAGCCTCTTCAGCTTCGGACATTCGCTTATTCTCATATATTGGATTGAAAGCCAACTCACGGTCCCTTCACATATGGTCTTCAGCTCTGGAAGATTCCTTAGAGTCAGGTTTATTAAATGTAGGGGCTGCGTCATGTTGGGAACGATGCCTATTATCGCCTCTATGCCCATGCAGTCTTTGACCATTACATGTTGGAGGAAAGGAAGGTGGAGTGATATGTCACACGTCATCAGCACCCCCTTCAGGCAGTTGCATCCTTCTATTTCAATTTTTGTAAGACGAAAAGTTGCACCGATCGGTGGTAGTCCACCTAATATCTCCTCTAATTGCCCACAATCTTTTATTTTAATGGACCTCAGATTTGGAAAGTGAGTGGCCAGCCACTGCCATTTCACCACCCACTTCATTTTAGGACACCTGTACACTTTTATATTATAAAGAAAAGGTGCCGCTATATTAATCTCCTCTAGTTCCTCCAAGCCCTTGATTTTAAACCATTGTAGACATCGGAGCTCATGCCCCTCCTTCAAGAAATGCTTCAGTTTGGTACATTGAGTGATATTCAGTCTCCGTAGGCAAGGGAAGTGGACAGCACCCAGCTCCTCCAGCTTCTTCCATTCCTTTATCTTCAGCTCCTCTAGATTATTAAGTGGGCCTACCTCAGACAAACTTGTCAACCCACTGCACTGTCCCACTTTTAGTACTTGCACATTTCTGGGAAGTAGAGCGCGGCCATCCCCACCAATTTCTCCATCTACCATTGCCGCAATACTAAGGCAACTTTCGATGATTATACGCCTCTTGTGCTTATCCCTAAAGAAGTAGTTTCTTGATGCACCCAGTGCCAATTCGTATTGTTGGGAGCTATTTTGCTTGAGAAGCCTCACATATGTATTGAATGTTTCAACATGTGGAACATAGCAATAGAGTCCTTCCACCTCCATCATAAAATTAATTGCCAGATATTGCAGGTTCACCAACTTCCCCAACAATCCTTCTGATAACGTCTTGATCTTTGTGCCAAGTAGGTCAAGGTACGTCAGCTTTACCGACATCTCCATCCCCTCCGGCACTTCTTCAAGCATTGCACACCCACTAAGATCCAACTTCCGAAGGCATCCCAACTTTTGTACACAAGGTATATGACATAATTTCTCACACTCTCGAAGTAACAGTGCTTCCAAGCTCTCCAAGTCAGAGATGGTGTCTGGTAATTCCATGATTTTCGTTCTGCTGAGATCTAGAACCTTTAACCCCTTCATATGCCTAAAGAAAGATTTGTGGATGGCTTCCAAAGAGACATTGTCATTCAACGACAGCCTTGTAAGTTTAGGGCAATTTGGTGAGATGCTGTACGGGATTACTTTTATATCGTTGTTTTGTAAAAAGACTTTCTCTAGATGGTCCGTCCATAACTCTTCCTCTGGAATTTCTTTCAATCCCATGTTGGCCTTGACCATGTGAGTTGTGTTTGTCACAATCTGCAATGCCATGTCCCTTATCAAGGGGTGTACTAACAGACACTCTATGTCTATATCAACCCCCAGGCAAGCCTTTTTTAGTTTGTCCAGTATGGTGTTACCCTTCTTGTGCAATTCTTGCCGGGTGGCTCTTCCACTTAACAAGCCCTCATCTATGAAAGACTCTATCAAAACCTTTTCAATGTTTTCTTCTTCAAAATAGCACTCTCCAAAACAGAGTATTAAATGCAAGAAACACTGCTGCACTTGAAGATTACGCAAGTTCATGTAAGTGAGTTTCAGTTTCTTGAACACATCAAGTTCCATCATCGAATTTTCTAATTCCTGCAACAAGTCTTCCCATTCATGCACTTCCTGTAGTCCCCTCAAGTGAGTTGCAATCTCAATGATCCCAAGTGGCAAACCCCCACACTTACATAAAATGGAGCTTGCAATTTTTTTAACTTCTGAAGGGAGGTCTCTCCCAAAGCAAAGCTTTTTTAAAAATAAGACCCAACAATCATCTGGCCGCTCTAGAGGATTTATTTTGACTTTTTTTTGGCAGACCATCTTATCACATACATCTAGTGATCCAGTTGTCAGTACCAACTTAATGCCTCCATTCTCAACTGGAATTCCCACATCCTCAATGTCAAAGTGCATCCACAGACCATCTAAACATAAGACAGCTCTCTTTCTCTTCAAATGCCTATTCAATATGCATGCCCTCCTCTTCACATCCTTATCCATTGAGAGATTGTCTAGTCCGACTACATTGGCAATCTCGTTTTGTAGTTTACAGATGCTAAACTTCCGAGGTACAGTGACCCAGAACACATCACTAAAGGTAGGATCCTCAAGTACTCTATTATGGACATGCATTAGAATGGTTGTCTTGCCAACTCCCGCCATTCCATAAATACCAATGATGACAATCTCATCCTCCATTAGATAGTTGCAAATCTTATTTATGGTCTTCTTACTTTCCTTGTCTGCTAACTCTGTTGTTACCAAGGGTAAACTTTTCCTACGTCCAGCAGCATGTGTTGTCCACCCTTTTCGGAAGCTACAGTGGCCTAGAATATCTTCAACTTCTTTGCTCAAATCATTTACTCTTTCTACCTGCTGTGGAGTAAGAGATCTACCTTCTCGGAATGCTTGGACCATGCTCCAGTATTCTCCTCTTATCCTTTGTGCTTTCCTACACCATGTCTCCAACCCATCCATGCCTGCTTCTCGATTGCTTAGTTCTTCCAGCTTTCTTTTCAGAGTTGGCATATTCTCGTCAACCAGCCCACAAGCACCTGGTTGACTATCCACGAGTGCATCATCTATCCTCGCATCTAACATCAAGGAAATACTCAGTATTTTCTAGAAACATAATGTTTACAAAACAATATGAAATAAGACGAAATGTAAGGTTGTGTATATATAAGAGAAAGAAAGAGAAGGGGGGTGCCTTGGGGGTCCTTGGGATTGGGCAAGAGAAAGAGAAAGAGAAAGAAAGGAGGCGAGAGCACTTGCCCTGTTGCTGGGTTTAGTTGCTATCGGTTTGCTTTGAGCTGTTGATGGGTTCAGGTAGTATCTGGGCCTGTATGGGATGGGTTGAATTGATATTTTGGCCAGTATGGGATGGGTTGAATTGTTATTTAGGCCTGTATGGGAAGTGGTTCTCCCTGTATTTTACATTAATATAAAAAATAAAAAAAGGATGGATTTGGAGGTAAGTATGAATCATTGAAAGAGCAAATAATTTATTGTACGCTGTCAGAAAATAATCATATGTTTATGATGATTTCTTTTCTGTCATTACATATTTTTGTGATCCGTCGAGAAGCAGTCAATTTAAATTTTAGGCTCATCTAATACTTTTTAGTTTGAAATTGAAGTATTTAGATATGATCAAATGCATGATCAAAGATAATTCCTATCTCTATGCAGTTGATAGACATCAAATGTTCCCATGAAATATCTTTTATGCAGCACTTTATTTTAAATCACTAACGGTAATTAGCATATAAACCCTCGTAATTTTATTTCCAATTAAGATTTCGTGCTGTTAATTTTCTTGAAATGCATTGCTTGTCCAAGAAATATGAGATCAGTACACATTTGGACTCGTTGAAGGGGAAACAAGGAAATTTTCATGAATTTTGTGAAGTCGTCAAGACAATACCAGTCCCCTCAACACATCGAAATATTTTGAAAACTGGAAAGTGCCTACCAAATGCATGCTTACCCCTTCTATGCATCCTCTTTTTTAATTTGGAAGTGCTTTTGGTAATTCGTTAGGGAAACATGGATGAAATAAGAAATGATGTTCACAACTTTGGCACATGAGATTGAAATTGAACCGATGCCTATGCAAACTGATATAATTATCCATCTCAAAGTCAGCCCACTAGCAAGGAAAGTTCACTGATCAAGCGATCTCATATACACCTCCCTCCCTCTCTCCCTCTCTCCCTCTCTCTCTCTCTCTCTCTCTCTCGCGAAGCTCCCAAGGTTCACACGACTCTGCTCATTTGTTCATTTTCTATTACCATTAGGAATCTAAATGTCCTGCTATATCCAAATTCTTAGGTAAGGATTAGAAAACAAATTCGGTGTCCTGCATGAGCTTCTAACATATGGTGAATTTCGAAGTTTCACATACCTTCTGGAACCTCTGCATTGGGTTCTCCCTCTTCTACATTTACTGGGGTGGCATGTGAGTCAAAGCTTGAAGTGCAAGGTCTCTGCCGCCACTGGGATGACTCAAATTCCATGGCTGAATGTTAGAATCAACGGCATGAGATTGAGGAGGTTGTGTCAGAATGAAATGTCCCCATGTGTGGTCATGTTTTGGGTAGGAAGATACTGACTGGGCACATTCATCTCATGCAATGGATGAAAGTCTGATGAATTTGCACCTACAGTGCTTATGGCATTAGAGCTCAGGTATGGCATGGCAACAAATGAAGTCTCTCTCTGACCATCTTCATTGTTTGCAATCACAGGTTGACCATCTTCATTGCTTGCAATCACAGGCTGACCATCTTCATTGCTTGCAATCACAGGCCGACCATTGCTTATGGCATTAGAGCTCAGGTATGGCATGGCAACAAATGAAGTCTCTCTCCGACCATCTTCATTGCTTGCAATCACAGGCTGACCATTGCTTATGGCATTAGAGCTCAGGTATGGCATGGCAACAAACGAAGTCTCTCTCCGACCATCTTCATTGCTTGCGATCACAGGCCGACCATCTTCATTGCTTGCGATCACAGGCTGATGCAGACCCACTTCATCGTTATCTGGTCTGCTGCTCGATTCCACAACTGTTTTACCCTTCATTGCCTTTTGGGCTTCCGATCTCACTTGGCCATCAACGTCCTTGCAGTCATTGATCCCATATCCTCCAACTCCGGCTAAGTGGGCCTTGATCCTGGTCGCGCTTCCAGCATACGAATTCCCACAGAAGTTGCAGTTCCAGTGTTTGTTAGGCAGCAATTTCACATACTTCCAAAAGGGGTCCGTCTCTCTAGGCATTTTCTCTGTATCCCACAAAAGAATGGACAGATAAGTTTCAAGGAAGACCTTGAATTTTTTGGGTGAAGAATGGCGCCGAGGCCTGTAAGATATTTAATTAATTTTGGACTTCGGAATTGGGTCAAAATCTTCATCAATCCCCAATTCTTTTAGAAAAAGGCCCTGCTTCAGTGACTCCACCATCATTTCTACCCCAGTTCTCTTTTCACTCTCGGATATGAAGATGACATGTTTAACTGGGTTCTGGAAATTTTGCTCTTTAAATTTGTAGCTACTTTTTTTGTTTATTTTTTCACTGTTATCTTATCTTTGGGAACGCGGTTTTCTTTCTTGTTCAATGTTCATGGGCTTGCGCACTCTTTCTTGGGTAATATCTCTATCATGCATCTCCCTTCAGCCCCTAATCTTGCCCCTTGACTCCGCTTTCAGCAAAATTTCATAGCCCGGGCTCAGCTGCACCCTTAAGTTTTTCCATTTACTTGGTTGGGTTCTTTACAAACTAATTCTAAGGATACATGGTAAACTCTCCAGTTTACAAGCGTCAAGTATGACTGACCACTCAGCTAACGATGATTTATTTTTTATAAAGCAATAAAAGTCTTCGTTCTGGGCTCACCGGCACCATTATGTAGTAGAGAATACATAAACGAAACCCAGCCAACCCATAAATCGACGATTACGGAGCGACATAAACTAGAGACCGAAGTGCAAAAATTTGGGTTCACAGAAGAGAAATGGGAGAACGAAAAGGGAGTAGAGAGATTGAGAGAGCGAGTACCTCCGAGCTGGTGAGAAGAGGGCTTGGGGGTTGAATCCCTAAGAGAGCGTCCGCGAGGAAAACAAGGTTATAGCTGAAGCGGAGTTAAAAACTGGGGGCAACCCTCTGGTTTTGTGCAGAGGAAGTAACCGAACACCTCGACGAACATCGGAAACCTGCATGGGACGATCTATATATATTAAAACGTCTAAGGCGTCTCAAGAAAAAGGTATATGTATTCCGGATGGGTGGGTCCATACTTGACTAAGCAAAACGTTTCGAATGTCCAATAGAAAGGAAGGCCTTTTTTTATAATAATAAAAATTAAGAAAACGTTTAAAACGCCTCCAGAAAACGGTGATCTTTATATATTCCGGATTGGTGGGTTGGAACTGACTAAGCAAGACGTTTCGACTTGCCCAGTAGAAAGTAGGGTTGAAAAAAGCTCCCATATCTAAATTTAGATAGAGTGTGGTTGGACAAGCACAAAAATACCTCTAAAGAACTCACAAATTTAGATTTAGATCGAGAGATGAAAACTTCCAAAACTCTCTAACAAGTCACCGCTTCTAAGGTAATAGGACCTCATCGTATTTCTTCTCGATTTTGATAACCTTCTTAATTTGGAGGATCTGAAGCAATTGATTGATACCTAACGATGAAAGTGAAAAAATATGCCAAGAAAGTAAGGCCTTTATTTATAATAATAAAAATTAAGAAAACGTCTAAAACGCCTCCGAAAACGGTGATCTATATATATATATATTCGGATTGGTGGGTTGGAACCGACTAAGCAAGACGTTTTGTTGCCGATGAAAGTAGGGTTGAAAAAGCTCCCATATCTAAATCTAGATAGAGTGAGGTTGGACAAGCACAAAAACAACTCTAAAGAACTCACAAATTTAGATTTAGATCGAGAGATGAAAACTTCCAAAACTCTAACAAGTCACCGCTTCTAAGGTAATAGGACCTCATCGTATTTCTTCTCGATTTTGTTAACCTTCTTAATTTGGAGGATCTGAAGCAATTGATTGATACCTAACGATGAAAGTGAAAAATATGCCAATAGAGCAAAGAAGAGTATGGGTAGCAAGCAAGGGAGAAAAAAAAAAAAAATATTAGACGAAAACGATAAAACATTCCTGGATCATATCAGAATAATAATTTTAGTTGAGAAGATGGAGCCTCCCTTGACTGACTATTATTTTTCAAGCTTGAACGGTTAACCTAACAACAAATTTAATCATTGTTTTAAATTCCTCCGGCTCTTAACGAATGCAAAAAGGATCGGTGTTTTTTTAATTTCAAATGAATTTTGGTTCTTTTTCTCCATTCATATCCTTAATTTTAATTTAGATTTCAATACACGAGAATATCTCAGGCCATTATATATTGTTTTTTATTTTTATTTCTCTTCCCCTACCATCCACTAAATTCCTCAGTAACCGAAATTTATGTTGGGAGTTAGCAGAGGAGATCGAGAGAGAGAAATGAAGTAGATCGAGAGAGAGAAATGAAGTAGGGAAGGGGGTGTATCCGCTTTGACAAGACATTTTATAGGGACATGGTTGCGAGAAAGTTAGCAAATCACGGCGGGCCCCACGGCGCATGCACCGCCATCCCTCGCTCTCCAATGCGGTTGGGTCTTTGTGACGTCAGCAATTGGCGAGGCGGACCGCACATCTGTGCTGACCCGGACAGCTCCGTGTTCCCATGCTTTGCTGCTAATCAGTCGGCATACTGGCCAATAACATTATTATCCTTCTTAGATTCAATACGCCCGTCCTCCTCTTCACATCCTTTATCATTTGAGAGATTATCTAGTCTGGCTACATTGACAATCTTTTCTCGTAATTTATAGACGCTAAACTCCTGAGATACAATGACCGGAACACATAATTAAAGGTAGGATCCTCAAATACTTTATCATGGACATGCATTAGAGTGGCTTTCTTGCCAACTCCCCTCGTTCCATAAGTGCCAACGATGACAATGTCAATAATCACAAATCTTGTCACCTTACTTTTTTTGCCTACTAGCTCTATTGTTAACAAGGGTCAACTTTCCCTACATCATGTAGCATGTGATGTCGACAACTTTCGAAAGCTACAAATGGCAACAATTATTGACAACTTCTCGATTGCTTCGCTCTCCCCGCTTTCTTCTAAGAGATGGCATATTCTCATTGACAAGCCCACAATTACTTGGTCGACTAATCACAACAGCATCCTTTGTCCTTGCATCTAACATTGAGGAAATACGTATAATACTTTATGGAAGCATATTGTTCACTAAAAAAAATGGGTTTATGAAAAGAGAGGAAATTATCGAAAAATGCCTAAACATATTATAATTGTACCGATTCAGTCTTAAGCTTATTTTTTTGACTAATTGAGTTCTAAATCTTTTTGTAATTATGTCAATTCAGTTTATTTAGTCAAATTTAACTTATTGACACTAACATGGATGCCAGCCAATGCTAGTGAACAATTTTTTAATATTATTTTTTTTCCAAGTTTTTTATTAATTTTTTTTATCTTTTCTTTTTGTCCTTTTTTCCCCTCATTCCTTCTCCTTCCTCTAGCTCTGGCGATTGGCCAGTGGCAAGCTCACCTCATCATTGCTGGGCAAGGGCAAGGCGAGCCCTCCGTGGATCTAAGTGAGGGTGAGCTCACGAATCCATAGATCTAGTGAGGGCTTGCCTCGCCAAAGCCCGAGCAAGCTCGCCCCTGCCCAACGATGGGTCGCCTTAGTCCAGCAACCGGGCCCCCTCTAGCCAATCGTCGAAGCCAAAGGAAGGAGGAGAAAAAAAAAAAGAGAAAGAGAAAAGGAAAAAAAAAAAAGATAAAAAATTTAATAAAAATTCTAAATAAAATAATATTAAAGAAATGTTCACTAGCAGTAGGCGACATCCACATCAACACTGATAGATGAACTAAATTAATATAAGTGCAATGGGTTTAAGACTCAATTAGCCAACAAAATAAATTTATGATTGAATCGGCACGATTGCAATATGTTCATGATTTTGTTTTTTTTTTTTTTTTTGGTAATTTTCCCTATGAAAAGAAGAAACCAACCATTATGTTGAAATGAACTTAGATAGAGTATTAGATCACCCAAAATAATAATAATAATAATAAAGTATAAGATTGAGCTAAAATACATTGTAAGTGTCAAAATTTGACACAAATAAACCCAAAATCCCCACCCCGATCGATGAGGTGAGGCTTCATCGAGATGGGGAGGAGAGGTGCGAGACCCTAGCTAGCATCGACTGCGGTGGCACCATGGCCATTCCTTGGGGGAGTGCGGTGGGAGGCCGAGGGCTGGCTGCACGTGTGCTGGCAATTTCCGGAGGCAGGCAAGGAATCAGAAGAGTTGCGGAAAATTCGAACTCTCTCTCTCTCTCTCTCTCGTCGACTTGAATGTTGTAATTTGTCTTGGGCTCTCTTCATTATAGTCGTTCTTTAATTTTAGAAAAACTTTTCTCAAATAAAAAATTCGGTAAAAATGGTTTAATCAAGGAAAGTGGGGGTAATTAACGATGTTAATTACATAGGTTTTTTTTTTGGTAAAACTATTAATTACATAGTTTCTATATAGGATTCCGTTTAATTTCCATCTGTCAGGTCCCTTTTTTCCAATTCGACTTGACATAACTACCCTTTATTCAGGAAATAAAATGAAAAATCCACCACCTTTTCTTTCGGGATGGTAAATAAAAGCGATATATATTTTTATTGTATTGCCTCTCTCCACGAGCATGCTAATTTTTTTATATTTGGGAGAACATGACATGGTCATTCCTAATTAGGAGTTCTAGCAAAAAAGAAGTGTTCCAAATTAGAGACATTAATATTTACCTAGTAAATTAGTGAAGTGACAATCTGTAAATAAGGGCGCGTTTGGTAACATTTCTTTTCAAAAATTGTTATAGGAAACGAGAAATAAATAAAAAAAATTGTTTACATTCCGGAGAACAATTTTTGACCGAAATATGCGTTTGGTAAACTTGTTCGGGAATAAAAAATGAATAGAAACACGTTTGGTAAATTTATATTCTTTTTTTGTTTCTTTTAATTTTTAAATATTTTTATTTTATTTTTCCTTTTTCCTTTCTTTTTTATTTTTTCTTCTTTCGGCCGATCGCCGGCCTCCGTGACCATTGTGGCGACAAGCCTCGCCCGGCCACGGCGAGGCTTGCCCGCCCGCAAGGCTCGGCCTCGCTCGAGCTCGCCCAGCTAAGGCGAGGCCGAGTGTTGCCGGGGCCGGAAATGCTCTGGCGAGGTCACTGACCCTCGACGGCGTCGCCAGCCCTCGACAGCCGGTTGCCGACCATGACCGAGGCTGGCGACCAGCCAAAGAAAAAAGAAGAAGAAAAGAGAAGAGAGAGAAGAAGTGTTTCTTCAAAAGTGTTTTTGAAACAAGAAACAATTTTTTTATTCATTCTTTTTGTGTTCGGGAACAAAAATCAGATTTTAAACAAAAACGCAAACAAACGCGTTTTACTGTTCTTTTTGTTCCCGGGAACAAAAAAGACAAAATTTATGTTCTTAAACAAAAAAAGAACGAAAACATGCAGCCCTAACTATTTTCATCAGCAAAATCTTTTAACCACTCAATAGAAAATCTATCGCTTGACTTAACAAACAAATTCAATCGACTAGTCTTACCACGCCTATTATTAGAATTATGTCAATCATATTTCTAAGTATTCCAAAATTTCAATTGGGTTTCAAGCACAAAAAAAGGATTCTTCGCATGCGATTTGACCCAAACCAACCCGGATATTTTTGGGTCCAAATTGGGTTGAACCAATTTTTTTTGCATTTTTGGGAAAAATGTCCAGCCGTACCTTGTTGTCCAAAGCGGCTATCAAGACGTGCTTTTTGCCAAAAATGAATCCCGGACCTAAAAACCCGGTGAGTGTCTCATCCTCACTATACTAAGCAAAAGCACATCTGAAAAATCCTATGATTTCTTATGTGTGTCTAAGAAAGTTGTGTAATATTCTAAAAAAATGTGTGGGATTTTGATTTTAAGATATTCTTTGTATGTTTCTTTAGTTGTCATCGGATCGTGCAAGTAGGATCACCGATATGATACGATTTTCTCACTTTCATCACTTTTAATTCAATAAATTTTATTTTAATGTAAACAACTCAAGTTCTGTTTATTTCCCAAAAAATAAATTATTTAAAAAATATTTTACTGAAAATATCATCCGTATCTCTTATGAACATGAAAAAATGAAAAAAATTTCACCGTCCATGGAAAATATCTGAATATAAATTGTTGTCTAACTATTTTCTATTAACTAACTATTTCGACAAATAATCATTTTTAGAAAATATTCTACAAATCATTCATTTTCTTGTAAATAAATGGAGCCAAGCTACTTCAAATTTCCCAAACATACAAAAAAAAAAAAATTCTTTTTAAGAATGAGCAAAGTCAAGCTCGACCAGGCAGAGATTGGATAAAAATAAATATCCCAAAGTTAGGCTTGCCCCGGCCGGATTTAGAACATTATTTTCAATTGGGTTCGCTTCGTCAAATGACAGTCTCTCAGTGACCTTTTTTAGGGCCTAAGATTAGATTGGGCTAGACTACATTTTGTTGGTATGCATTGTCAATATCGAGGGATCTTTTTTAGGTTCCCAGTAATATTAATTTGACATAACTAATTTGTTCACGTTGGATATCATTATCAATGATGATTCTTATAACTAAAGAATGTTTTCTTCGGTGACTATAGATTTAACATACATTCAATTAGGTCCCGTTGATTTACAGAATCCTATCATATTCATATCATAATAAGCGTGGACTCGAGTAAAAACATATATTAGTTTTATCCAAATTTCGCTATACTTATGTTTAACCCCTTACCGCTAACCAGTGAGTTCATGGAGGGCCTAAGCAGTGCCATTTTTCGCTATACTTACGTTTACTCATTTCTCCAAACTTAGACAGTTCCAAATTCAGACAGTCAAGCAGCCTTACGGTCATCGATCCTCCGCCATAAATCTTGTGCAGATGATCCGTGGTAGTTTATAGGCTGATTGAGTCCCTTGAACACTGCTTTCTCATATCAAATCCCAAAGATTCTTAGCATATGCATTACTTGAAAACAATGTCTTCCATGTTTTCTTCCATGGGCGACTGAAAATATTTGTGGAAGAAGAAGTTACATACAGCGAGAAAGAATAAAGCGTGATCATACAGTGTAATTCTGAACGTGGAACAAACTCAGTGGAAACACAGTTTCAGAGACGCAAAGCTACCGGAATTACTTAACAACGTCGCTATGTGTAACTAAACTTAATGAAGCTCTGAAAAGGCTAGAAAGAGGGCTTAACAGAAGATATTAAACCAAAAACTGCCATCGAATATACAAAACACAACCCTGAAAAAGGAAATTTGATGTTGATATTTTTTTTCCCCGCTTAAATTGATGCTCACTTTTGTAAAAGAAAACACATAGAGGACATTCTACAACTAATAACTGAGAAGGCATGCCATTGCAGAGGTGCAGTTCTGAAATCAAAGTTCTATGCAGAGACAAACTTCGGTTGATAGGTCAGTATTATGAATGGGCATCGGATTTATCCAGTGGATGATAGGTACAAGTATTCATGATTCATTACTCTAATGAGGAACATATCCACCCTAGATACAGAATTCTTACAGGTGCCCAAACAAGGAGAAGAAAAGGAAATATACTGTTCATTGGGAAAGGTTTGTTATTGGAAATCCTAGTTGTGATAGATTAGGGTGAGGAGAAATATTCACGGTGCAAGATTGAAGGAAGGGGAGAATAATGCACGATGCTTGGGGAACCTGGAAGAAATCAAATTGACATTTCTTGTCAAGTCGTTATGCTCGTCCTTCCGTGTAGTAAAGATGAATGCAAGCTTGCCATTAGGAGCCTTAGCCCGCTTAATTGAGCCCTGGAGAACATTTACGACATGAACTTGCTTTGTAATGGCAAAGAAAGGATCCATATAGCTAGGCCCTTTACTATTACCACAAATGTTTTGGCAAATTAGTGAAGGGGGCAAAAAAGAATCCCGGGAAAAAGAGATGAGAATCTCATCATTTAGCAAAAATTACGTGATCAAGATAATACTCTAGCACAAAGGTGAAAAAATCCATTGGTATATCATCAATGTGTTGAATATTCTCAAGAAGTCGAGGAATTTTTAAGAAATAACACTTCAAGTTAGCCTATCAGAAAACCTTTTCTAGTTAATTTCTGTTAAGGAAATTCAAAGGTTTCTAAATCCTCACAGCATGGGACTGAATCAACATAGTTCCTTCTTCTACTCTTTCACATGTTACACAATTGTTTTTTGTCAAAAGCTTAACTGTTAGGTACGGTACCCACAGTTTTGCAAGCATGGTTCTTAACATTAACCTCGATATCAGCTATACTTTATCCAGTACGTGGATATAACCACATTGATGGGGAGAAGCACAATAGCTGAAAATAGGAGCACACTGACCAAACAAAGAGGAATACAAAATGAAATCATGAGTGGAGCACTTAGACCATGTTAAACACTCAATTTTGCTAAAAGTTCAAACTATCAATGAACTCGCACAAAATGCATATCAAGCATACTCCTCAACATGGGATACAAATGTTACATTGTGAAAGAATAATGATGGTAAGAAAGACTGAGTTTCCTTGCTAACTAATTAATTCTCTCTAAACTCAAAAGGTTATTATAGATTTTTGACTGAAGATAATTCTGGTAACTTTAATCAATCTATATCCTCTATCAAAAACTAATTGTTGAAAGAAACACACGTCTAAAATTCTTTACTCTCATCCCGTTACAATTCCTGAACAAAGAGAACAAAGCTTCTTTCCACTTGTACTGAAGCTGCTTTATGTGTTTCAGGCTACTCCATGTTGTTACAGCCAAACCCTGTTTAGTCAGCTAACCATAGTGCCACATATAGATCCAATTTCCACTTCATCTGAAACCTGTGGTACCACCTAAAAACAGTGTAGTATGCACCCATTACCCAATAAACAGGAAGAGAACAATGATTTCATGCACCCCTAAGACTATTCCACACATGCAGAAATCATAAGCAGTAAAACATGATATCGAAGATCAAAGCATACTTCTCATACCGTGCAATGGCCGTCTGCGAAGATAACACAAGGTCAATGCCGTAATTCAGTGACACTAACCGTGTGAAAAGTTTGCATATTCAAAGCGGGTGATAAGAATTGTTGGCTCCTCAATCCACTGCGGTGTCAAGAGAGATAATGTTAGAGAGAGCTAAAATGAAACGAAGAGCAGAGAAAACAGAGACAAAAGTAGAAATAGTCCACATAAAATGATAGACAAACAGCTAGCAGGAAAAAACCCCCAGTCCAACTCGATTAGTCTAGACTCTACATCCTCAAAACTTTTGTACTCATCCCTCCCAGAATCTAGGTAGTACATAATCAGCCAATTGCAATTTCAGTTTAGCCAGAATTTCAAGCGTTGCAACAACCATTGGTTCTGCGCAGCTATGATCAATTATGAATGGAAAGAGCTACCGCAGAAGACCACCAGTCCAACTGAATTTACCTGGAATCTAGATCTTTCCAATCTGTGAGTTTCCCATCTTTCCCAGAATCTAGGAGATAATTAATCACTTGTTAGCATGTTCAGCTTTTCATTATCACTGATCCCCTAACTCTAATAGCACTCAATTAATTCCATATCTAAAAATGCATAGCAATTGTATTGCACTCCCATTACAAAAATGACATAATTTCAGAGCTCCATAGCCATTGATCATCATCACATCCTACTCTGCCATAT
This sequence comes from Eucalyptus grandis, assembly GCF_016545825.1. Lineage (NCBI taxonomy): Eukaryota > Viridiplantae > Streptophyta > Magnoliopsida > Myrtales > Myrtaceae > Eucalyptus > Eucalyptus grandis. Next base: position 9,806,780 of record NC_052617.1, on the reverse strand, counting down.
AACTGTATAAAAGCGCAATGTCGAATTCCCATCACCATCAGTAAATTCCAGATTCCGATAAATTGGATTCTAACTAACGCAACTAGAACAAAGACGAGGACAAACGGATCGATCAAAAGCATAACCTGATCGCGCCGCGACTCTCCTGGTTTGACGACACGAATCGACCCGATCAAATTACGAACCGGATGCCGCTTACCCTGGTCCACATAATTTTTGCCAACAAATCATCGCTCCCTAGACTCTGCCCTCTCCTAAACCCCAACTTGCGGCCACCCCCGCCCTCGGTGATCTGGAACGCGCCGTCCTCCAACACCAGCATCTCCTCCTCCTCCTCTTCGTTCCTCCCCATCACGCCGTCCAACCTTTCCCCTCCCACCACCATCCCGATCCCCTCCGGCGACATCTTCGGCAGCCCTTCCCTCTCAGATGGAGCTCTCAAGCGCGAAGCACCGGAACCATGCACCCCCGCGGCCTCCTCCTCCGCCATCGACCGCGGAGAGAAGGTCGAGGTGGCGAGTGAAGCCGTTGCCGAAGGAGGCCTCGCAGGAGCGGGGGCCGGACGCTAGGGTTTGGGGAGCAGGGGAGGTAGGAGGGGAGGAGGATCGGCCATCTTTTCAGGTGAATCGAAGTTGCCGTTGCCGTGGTGTAATTACAAATCACAATGCATTTTTTTACGCATGTTAAAACGGCTAACATAAGGCAATAAACCCAGAGGAGTTCACTATCTTTGATCGTCGAAATTCTGAATTATACGAAGTATGAACGGTACCTTTGGCTTTGATCATCATTTTTTTTTTTTTTTTTTTGTATGAATGCAATTTTAATGCATTATGTGCACAAAAATTCAGAATTCTACTTATAAATTCATTGAAAATCTCATTAGATTGATGATAAAGAGTTTGTATACAAATAAAATCAAAGAAGTATCTCAATCCCAAAAATAAAATAAAATAAATTGCTATGGAGATGATTTTTTTGAATCATAAATAAATCATCACAAATTTCGAATCAATATACAATTCTAAGAAGCAGCATGACTTTTTTTCCTTATGTCTCCATCGAAAAAAGAAGTCATTAGAGATGAATTTGTTTGTTCTGAATATTATAAATGGTAGCCCATTTTTAGGGAGGAGATAGACATCTTTTGTTGCAGACCGCTCTTTTTAACTTTCTTCTTTGGCATCGTGAGTGCAACGTCCAACCCGTCTTTGGAGTCTAATACATTTGGATGGCTGTTGATATAAATGCAACTCTTGATTAAATTTGATACTCATCACAAATGTAAGTTTGTGTGGGGGTGAGAGAGAGTGCGTTGATTGAATTTTATCCAAGATTGATCTTTTGATTATAAAAAACCTTAGTTTGGTACATTTATGATAAATTTACTTCTTTATTCATTTCCATTAAATTGAATTAATACCGCAAAACCACAAATTAGTATACTTATGACAAAAGGTGAATAAAACCTAAACTATTATGCCAATTGCCACATATCATCTAAATTAGTAAGTTGATGGTAAAATTTAACATAAATTAATACAAAATAAATTTTGTGGTATGTGTACCAATTTGGGATTTTTTATGGTTAAAAAATTAGTTTAGGTTAAATTTGTCACATATATATTAATTTAGGATTTTTCGTGATATTGAATCAAAAAAGTATTTATGAATAACCTATTAATGCTATTGTAGTGGTGGCCATACATAATGTGAAGTCGGATAAGATTGGATCATTTGTCTCGGGTCCTTAGTTTGGAAAATACGGAAGGGACAAACATCTTATGCCTAGCGTTCAATAGACTTAAGACACAACTAGCATTCCGAGTATGCAAGGAACACTACCTTGCAATGTTCGTTTGAAGAAACAAGTCCATGTTGAGACAGAGAGAGAAAGATGGCGAAATCCTTAAGGTGGTGGTGCTACTTAAGAATGGAAACCACTATAGTGGAGATGGCCATTAATGTTTCCTAGCCATGGTGGAGTGCCACTTCTTTTAATGGGAGTTCACACCATCTGTGGATTTATACTTAGGGTTAATTTTATAAAAAAATCTCAAATTGATATACTTATGATAAGTTTATTTAAAATTAATTTTTTACATCAAATTAATTTACAAAAACTCAAAATTGGTACACATATAATAAATTTATCTTCCATTGATTTTTGTTAAATTTTACTATCGAATTGTTGAGTTGGATGATATATGGCAATTAATGAATATACTTGTTTAGGTTTTTATTTTCCGTTTGTCACAGGTGTACCGGTTTGTGATTTTTCGTGGTATTACTATAATGTAAACTAATTGATGGTAAATTTGTCACAAATGTATCAATTTGAGTATTTTGTTGTTAAAAGATTAATTTATAGTAAATTTGTCACTTGTGTACCAATTTGAGATTTTTGTTGGTCAAAAAATTAGTTTACATATGTACTAATTTGCAGTTTTTCATGATTTTAACCCCTATACTTATTAGAAGTGACTAGTCTATACCTCTTCTGGAGTAGCATGTGGAGGTGGCATTTCCTTTGGTAATATGAGAAATAAGCCCATATTAGAATATATTGACACGGCACTTACTTTTTACCCCGTAAGTAGAGTAGAATTACATATGTATATAATCTCAAAGAAAATAAAATTGTGACTACAAATAATCATGAATCTTGTAATAATCTTAACAAAGAGGTCGCTGGAGGACAATCTGCTTAGTGCATAAACCGCTCTACAAGATTAGAATACACCGAATCAATGACAGGAAGGAAAACAAAAGGTAGAAGCCATTTATAATTCTTTCCCTCAAAATGAGTCGGACACGGCCAAATTCAATCATGAAGAATTATACGGTCTCGATTGCTTTGATCAGAGACGAAGGGGTTTGGGACAGAGTGGTACCTGCAAACACCGAAAGTTTGACATACGACTGTGTCAAGCCCAGTGAGACTGTCTTGCTCATCGGGTGAAAAACCATCATCGCTACTCCTGTTGGAGAAGCAAAAGCCATGTTAGCTGGTTTGGAACCGTTTGAAATCTGCCTACTTCAAATCACCCAAAGAGTTCTGATTTATGTGGCGGTGCTGAAGTTGACAGAGGAAGCAAAGATGACATTCCGTTTTCTGTCTTTCCAACTTCAGCGTCGATCCAAGCAAATTTCATAATCCCCCTAGCTGTGTAACCCATCACTATCATATACTCAAACAAGAAAAGAAACATGGCGATCAAGTTTTATAAAGATCAACTACAACCTGAGCTCACCTTCTAAGAATCACATCCTTGTCGATTTCTCAGAAAGTTGTGCCAAATTGTCACAAAACAGGATTCAGAAGACACATTTTGCAGCATCACGATGGCTCAGAATACACAGCATGTCTTAAACGTAACTTATAAGCACATAAATCAGACTGACATCAATTGTTTCTCCGATTCAAAGAGCATAGACTTGAGGGCAGGCATTTTTCAAGCAGTGTTGCTGCAAATGCTCTGCTGCCTCGGCCGATCCTCGCGCCATACATCCAAAAAGTACAAAAACATGAGTCTATACTCAACAGATCATATGGTTATATTTTGCAATGCAATTATGCTTAGTTGCAAACTATCATTTGACCAGCAAAATAAGTACTACAATCTTGTGAATAAGTTGTATCTTCTGATGAATTGCAAGCATCACCAGGTGAAACCTCACTTTGGATAGAAAGCAATGAGTAAAACTACTTATTCCAGCAAGCATTGCATGTGCCTGCACGAACGCTAAGATGCTTTAGGATTCTGGACCATGACTGCCTTTGGAGCATAATAACATAATTCGACATTGATACACAGACCCGACAGTCTCTGGTCACCCTTCAAACTATTCAAAGCATGTAACCTTACAAGTTTTAGGGGGGCGACATGGGCGACTCTTGATTTAATTGCTGCGCTGTCTGCACATCCCTTGAAGTCCATGTATGTTAATGAGCATTTGACTTGCACCTAATAGTACAAATCACAACGCATGTAGAAGGCAGATTCACCAAACAATTGAATAATTAATATATGAATTAAACTCACCAATGCAACCTGATTACAGCACAAAGTAGAGATATGCATCATTTGTTCCATATCTTCACAAAGTTAAAGGTTTTTGCAACCAAATTCATAAATAAAGACAGTGGCACCAAGCGTTGCCAAGGGAGGAGGTTAGCAAAGGCTCAAAATTCAATTAATTTGTATTAAAATAAGGGAAAACGGAAATAATTACTCAATCACAGTGGTAGCATGCCATCAATATGCCGTGTCCTTTTTTATTAAGGCTTCTGAAAAAAGAAGAAAAAAAATAAATGAATCAATAAAACAAAGTGCGGCTTCCCTCCATCATGAAAGTACTTTTTTCAGGAGGTAATGTGAGATGTGGCTTTACTCTAGTTGTCGAATAAAACTATGCATCCCATGTATCACTTGTGGCAGAACTCACTTACAGTTGGTTCAGTCGATACCAATTTTGAGGGCTTCAAAATAGCAGGTCGTTCATCAAGTTTTCCAACCATGTTGTCCTCACGAACTGCAAAGACGCATAAGCAATCCAGTCAAATATCCGAAGCCGCTTTAGCACCATGGGAGGTTAAAAATAATGTATCAAAACACTACTGTACTAAAGATGACAGTGAGAGAAAAGACTCGATTCAACTGAAGAGTTTCATTAGGAAAGCTCCCTTTGCTGAAAGAACATTATTTCATTCCAACCAGGGGATCTATCTTGCGGCAAAATCAGTTCTGCTGGACTTAGTAATGCTTACTCTGTACAAAATTCACGCCCCACTGTGCTAGCATAGGTTACAAGGGATAATCAAATATCATTCTTTGGCATGAAAAAAGCATTGCGTGTGCAAAGCTCTAACCCATACCAATCACATTCTTCAACCCATCATCCCACTTTGTTTTGTTTTGTTTCTTTTCCATCCTTCTTCTGGATCATTTGGCAGAAGTGTTGTTTTATTCGGCACTTAAGAAACGCGCATACTTGAAAGAACCATTAACAAGATATCGAGTCAACAAACTCTAAGACATAATCTACATAGCTTGTTCAGGTGGAAAGTTCTAATGATAAAGCTGAGAATCTCCAATTGTAATAGCATACTTACAGGCAAAACCCCTTCACCAAAATCATCCCACTCAGAGGCATTCTAATAAAAAGGAAACATAGGTACTGCACAGCGGTGGAAAAAATCCACCACTTAAAACGTCACGGTATCTGCCTCCATGCGAATTAGCTGCAGCCCAGAAACAACAACAAACATCAAAATAGGACAGAAATAATGTAGAGCCGAAAAATTGTGCACACTATTAATCTTTCTCTACATGAAAAGATTGTGCAGGGCAAGAGCCATTCAAGGTGAAGCTTCATGGTGTAGTGATACTGGAGGACATCCGCACTCGATGAACATTTTACACCGCCAATTGAAATGAAGAGAGTAGTGCGTCAACTATTGGAATTGAAACACGCTAAATCAGAGGAGAGAGAGAGAGAGAGAGAGAGAACTACGAGCAGGGGGAGGGATGAGGAGCAACCGCGTCATCTTGGACGTGACTAATGTTACACAATTTTCCGAGGATCTTTCCTTCTATCAACCGATGACAGACGATTCATATATGAACATGCAACTGGTTACTAGGTTGTTTTTTATTTCCAGAGAAGCATAATGATCCACAGTCGCCATAAAAAAATTCTTTAGCAGACAATTGGCAAATCACAGCACTTTAGCCTTGATAACATCATCATTCTCTTCTTTTCCGAAAAAGATGCAAAATAATTAAGCCCCAGATTGCCAATAAACGAATTTGTGATTTATCCCCATAAGGAAATATGGATATCCGGTTCACCTAAGTCATTCCATTCCAAGCTTCGCAATTTTTTATTTTTTTTAATGATTCTTCTTTATGTTTTCTGTGTCACGGCTAACATAAGGTAGTGAATCCAGAGGAAATCATTATCTTTGACCATCAAAGTTCTGAATTATACAAAATATAATCAGTACCTTTGATCATCGATTTTCTTTTCGTGAATAGATGTAATTATAATGCATCCTTTGAACAAAATCTCAGAATTCTACTAACAAGTTCATTGAAAATCTAATTAGATTGATGGTAAAGAGTTTGTACCGACAAGATTAAAGAAGTATCTCAATCCCAAAAGTAAAATAAAATAAATTGCTACGGATACAACTTTTTAAAATCACAAATGAATCATCACAAATTTTGAATCAAAATAAAATTCTAAGAAGCAACGTGATTTTTTTGGTTCTGTTCTTTACATAGAGTCATTTCTAGTGAGTTGGAGGATAAAACTAGTTAAGGAAATCTAAGAGGTTTCCGTCACTCTTATTCTCAATTTTTCCTTTGCCGAGTCCAAATATCCTGGTGAGGTTGGCAATGAACCTTCTGGTTGGAATTTCAATAGCTATTAAGTACTTATTGGTTAAGTACCATAATAACTATCGAAGTTAATTAGGAAAATCATCCTCCTTCCGTATAAGAGGGATGTATGAAACTGAGCACCCGCATTTAATCCAAAAAGATAAAGAATCGAACCTCAGTGAGCCGAACAAATGGGTGGCATTGCCACATGAGTTTATCTAGATTTTCAAGTAGCGCTCGTTATTCCTGATTTGTTCAATGATCTCCTAAAGGGTATCGCCGCCTTGGCCGATCTTTTGATCTTCTCAATCTTGTACTTTCATTGTGACGCAAGAGTATGAAAAGCATGCCTCATGATATACATGTTCATTTCTGCCGCTGGTGCTTTTGGTCTTGATAAGAAATCGCAAGTACATTTTCTTTCCAGCAATATGTTTGGTCTCAAAATAGTATTTTGAAATCATTCAGCCCATCGAAATAGTTGAGAATTTGGAACCCACTTCTTTGAATTTGGTCATCGAGGAAAAGATGTTATATCCAATTCTACCGAGAAAGTGATGAGCAATGAGATGGAATTGAACTTTTTATCCTATTTTCTTGCTAAGATTTCTTTGAAAGTGGAATGGTAATTCATTTTAGCTTGGGAAAATTTTCCACTTTGAGGCACACAAATGCCTCTTACCATCAATTTCTTTGAACAGGATGGCGGCCCCGTATTCATCACTAGCGTTAGTCTGGAGAATTTTCTTTCCTGTTGATGGGATTTGCAACGGAGGAAGAGCCTACATAATCTCCTTAAATTCAACAACTGCTTTAGTTTGAGATTATCCCCAAGGTGGGGAATTCTTCTTCAGCATTGTATGTAAAGGAGTTGTAGCTTTGCAATATTTGGAACAAAATCTCTAAAGATAATTAATTATCCCAAGAAATTGCTAAACTTGTTTTGTTGTGAAGTTTTTTCAGAAAATTTAACAATTCCTATGCAATGTGTGACCTTGGATAGTATGTCCCTTTATTAAGGTGCATACCCGAAATTCAATTTCTATCGGCATGTTCATCTCTCTTTGGGAAAGCATGATCCCATGTTTTTTTAACAATTTCGGCGAACTACTCAAGAAGTTGGCGGTCAGGACTACTCATCGGACCGTAGAGCAGAATGTCATCAATGTATACCGCTGCATTTGATAAGATTGATTGGAAAATTTGTCGCATTGCTTTTTGAAAGGGGGATTGTGCAACATTTAGGCCAAAAGGAAGAACTTTCTATTGAAAATGCTGGTTTGGGATATAAAACCTTGTCTTGGTCTCGTTTAAAGGTGAATGTTCAATTGCCAAATCCCTTGAAATCAAATTTGGAATAGATTTGGACTTTGGATAATCGAGCAAAAGAGAGTTTGGAGGGTAAAGGAATTTATCATCTTTGAGGAAAATGTTAAGAGGCTAGTAATTAATTACCAATCTCATCATTCCTCGATTTTGCTCGGCACACTTGTTGACATAAAAGGCTTCACAAGCCCATTGAGAATTGTTCCATTTGTAATGATATCCATTCAATGCACTTAGTAGGTGAATCCAGTGCTAAGAAGATCTTTTCACATCATGACAGATCAACCAGAAATACTAGAAGCACCCGTTTCTCTCGTTGTAACTCCATCTTCTTCAACTCCTTCAGATTTTCGTATTTCAAATACTTCTAAGATAGACTATCTTTATGAAGTCTCTCTTAGTGATGAAACCAAGATCTCTGAAACTCAACTTCTACTAATAAACCCCTATTCTGCTTTTGCTAAACCCACTTCATCATTTTCTCCCATCCGCTCCATACATCAACTCATTCGCCAAACTCAAGGAAGTAAAAGAGTACGTTCAGTCTTCCAAGTTCAATCAACATCTCATTCCTGCCACCGAAAAGGATTACTTTGTTACTCTTCAGATTCCTCCAAAATTTCCCAAATAGTGGATTCAGTAAGGATATTCTCATGTGCATTATGGAGCTGTTCGCCTTGCTCTTACTTTTCATGGTTGTAAAGGCTTGCCAGTTGTGGCAAGAATTGCTCTATTGGATACCAAATTCCTAGAATATCAATATGCTTGCATTGGTACTGTTCAAACCACTTTGAATGCTTTGGAAGTTTTGTGACTTTGTATCCAAACTTCAATATTGCTTTTTAGACCAACAAAGGTTGTCTCTTTTCTAAAAGTCCCGGGTTCAGCTCATTGGAGCTCCCTAAATCGCTGACTCAGAAGAACACCGCACTACCGGATGGTTTATCGAGTACCGTAACCATGCTCTTGACCTAAATTTCCACAATGGGAATGAAGATGCCCTATTCATTTCATGCGTAATGATCAAGCATCCCGAATTCATGTTCCTAGGCAAGATCCCGAAGAAAGTTAGCCAAGCTTCTCCCACAGAAACTTGGATCACTAACTATGAAAAGTTGCATCAAAATAACAAGCATTTCCAATCATAGGACTGAGGTTTGTCGAAAGAAAGATGGAACCGTTTCCATCAAATTCGACAATGAAAAAAAGAGAGTCATTCTATCTTTCTGCATCTTCATGATTGAACCATGTGATCCTCGAAATAATTTCCGGCAGATCCAAAAAGCTTATTTAAATACTTCAAAGTGATGGACATTCTGTCCATTACTACAAAGACCGATATGGTCGCTGTTTTTTGGATCATTTTTGTCAATGTTCTTATTGTACAAATTCTCCTAACGAGGTAGATCTATTTGCAAAACCTCCACCTTGAAGGAAGCACGAAAAGCCAAAGGATCCTATGCACCAAAGGTACTTAAACGGAGATCCCTCCGTTGATACTCTTGGTGAGTATGATAAATTTCAGTTTATGGTTTTCTATGCACCAAATCCACCACCATAGTTCAATGTTCCTCCCTCAGTATCACCAGATCCACCATCATCACCTCCTCCATCTCCTCCTTAGAAAAAACTAGTTACTGCTTTTTTATAAGCCAATTGTCAAGTGGGCAAAGAAACATTCTACCCACTTGAGATTCCAGCAAAAACACCACATAGCTCTTTCATTGCCATGTTTCACGAAAACAAACTTTTCTCCTCTAGTTCGAAAGTTCCAAACTCTCGTTTCTGCTCCATAAGAGTTTATTTATCCACAAAACAAATATAGGCATGTCCGTAAGATACCTACCCCCACTCGATGTGGATGAGCATGGAAAGCGCAGAAAAGAACTCATGTTGCTGAAATATCATGTTTAAAATCATTTCTAAACACAAACAGATTAAATGCAATATGCCCATAATTCTCCTTTTTTTTTTAGGAGGCATTATTCCTGGAAAGATCAATCATAATAATAAATTTTCCTTTTGGTTCTAAGCTGGATAAGAAGTGGGCTCTTCTAATCCCTTGGCTTCTTAGATATTCAGATCCACTGTTCTTTGGCTAACCCGAAACATCGACCAAAAATTTTTTTTTTTTCTTTTCGAGCAAAAAGTTCCTCACCAGGTTGAAATTGGACAATACTCATGCAAATTCCAAGAAGGCGATTTCATGTGAAGCTTTACAGCATCATTAGCAGCTGGAATGTGAAGCTTGGGACATCTAAGTGATACTTACTGTGGTCTAGATGCATGATTTCGGTCATTCATCGTCATGATTTCGGCCATCGCCACGGTGGGTTGCCGTCTCATGGCATGATAAACCCACGAGAACAATCTCCACCACTCAGTCGCTATCATGATATCCAGCCTCGCCTGATGGCGGCAATTCTTATCGATTGGCCTCCGCACATCATTTTTCGGATTTGAATCACAGAGGCCGTCCCCGGCGAGCTCTTTAGCAAATTCAAAACCATTTGCTCGACCGTTTTGGCCAAACAGCTTGCGCGCTCCGGCCCACTGTTTTTTCAGATTCCCAAAAATCATCTCCAAATTTCTGGAAAATGCGGTCCATTTCGCAACCCGAATCCGATTCCCGAACCTGTTCCCGAACCCGAATGCGAGCCCATTTCGATACGCGTCCCGACCACCCTCCTCCTCCTCGAGCTCCCTACTTTCCCCGGCCGGATCTCCGCCTCCGTCCGCCGCGGCTCCGCGAAGATGGCGGGAGACGGCTCGCTCCACCAATCCGAAGCGGCCCGTCTGTCCGTCCTGCTCCAAGCCGCGCGCACGTGCCTCTGCGCTCGGATCCATTCTCCGGGTCTCGATCACCCCGTCCGCGTCACCGTTCTCCAGCACAGCCTGGAGCGGAAGCACCCTCAATTCCACTCGAATCTTGAGGCTTGGGCTCAAGAACGTCGCCGTCGCCGCCGTTTCGACGTCAACTTCGGCGCCGAGTTCTCGATCTCGCCCGCTCGAGCTGTACGCCGAAATCGGCGCCCACGGATTGGTCGGCGCGGATTTGGGTGTCCAAAATGGGGGAGCAATCTGGAGTGGCGGTGGGAAACCCTAGTTCGGTCGTCGAATCCCGAATGGAGCTCATTGTCCTGGGGATGATAGGGGAACTGCGGTTCGATTGCCTCGAACGGTGGGAAGTTTCGGAGGATTCCCAGGCGCTGCAGAACTCGCGCGCTTGTGGAGTCGTGTCTAGAGGTACTAGCAAACCTGTTATCAGTTTTCGAATGGGCAAGAAGGGGATTATCGAATCGACAGACCATGTTTGGATGTCTAGAATCGGCCACCAAGGAGCTGATTTCGATGCCATATTAGATTGCCAGTCAGCTCGTGATGTTCTGTCGAATGGATTTGTGGTTAGAAATCGCAAACCTTGTATCAAATCTGAGCTTGGAGCCCAAAGAATATGAGGAATTTGTGCTCAAGGTGCCGCAGGGTCAGTTTCTGTTTCCGACCGAGAATGCACTCAGCATTGACGAACTCAGGGCAGCTGAATTTGAAGTCAGGAACTTGATTGTGCTGGATGGCACGTGGATGAAGGCAAAGAGAATGTATAGCGAGAATCCTTGGTTGAAGTTGTTGCCTCATCTGAAGTTGGATTTGGAGGTGATGAGTTTGTACGGAGAAGTTAGAAGTCAGCCTAAGGCTGGATGTTTGTCCACTCTTGAGAGTGTCATTTACACGATGAAGGCAGTTGGGGGCAGTCTGGAGGGGCTGGATCAACTGTTAGATGTTTTTCGAGTCAATGGTCAATGATCAGAGACGATGTAAAGATGAAAGATTGGGTAAATCCACTTCAGGGTAAGCCTCTTCCTGCTTATCCAGCCATAATGAGCTCTTGGGCAATTTTCTGTTCCGGTTCATATTGCATAATTGGATTGATTATTTGTGCCTGTTGAATTTGCATTCACTGAAGTCTCTGCTGTCCCATCTTCTGCACTTCTCAAGGTTTTCCAGAATATCATGCATTGTAATCGCCTGCATTAGCTTTTTCAAACTAGGTCCTTTCCTCTTAATCATGTCTCTAAGTTGAATTTGCTAAAGATGCACTGATTTTCTGCCCTGTGATTCTTTATCTGTTTATGAATATTGACTACCAGCAGGCACGCTGGTCGAGTATCAAAGTATCTGCTTAAGCTTTTTATGCTGTAATTCAATCTAATACTAGAGTATGACCTGTGATACACAGAGATATGTAACTGTATCAATGTGTTGACATGTCAGAATCTAGATAGAAATTGCCCTTTCAAAATACTCTGTATTATTTAGCTTAGTTATTTCCTTTCTACATGTTAGATTTCAAATAAAAGAGTAAAACAATTTAAACTTAACAGAGAGAAATTACGAAATTATTTTGCTATCACTTCATGTCGAGAATGATCACCTTTTCGCTAGCCCGATGGTGATGATTAGGAGTGTTTTGAATTCTAACACAGGAAAGAGGCACTTTCGAGATAATTAGGGTTTCAGAAATTCTAGCCTAGCTACTGATCTAACCCAATAATAAAATTAACTACATGTAGAGAATCATCAATTGTCCACCTTAATCGATTGTTACATGGAGAGATAACATAGTTTATTTCAATTATAATTTACCAATTGATAAGGCAAATGATTACTTAGCATCTTATTTCCTTATATTTATGTCTTGAGAATATTATATACCGCCCTCTAGAATATCTACTCAATTAAGTTACAGAACAAAATCAGTTCTCTTGTTTATTACCCGATCATGTGGAAATTCCCGTAGTACTTTTATTGCTGTCTTTATCTATTTTATAGGATAAAAGAGAAATCACATATATTGTGCTGGAAAAGATATAAATCATTTCAACAAAAGCAAAAGACGCTTATGACTTGCAGTAAGGGGGAAGGAACATGCTTCTGAGCTTTGTTATCAAAGCTGACATTTGACTTTGGAAACTTTGAATAATTTGTGTATTGATCTGTCTTACATTTGGCAAGTCGTCCATTTTTCCATTAGCAAAATAGATTCATTATTATAAACATATCTTCTTCATTTAGTTTTATTTTTTCCTTTTAGGGCTGCAGGAATTTATATGCAGATTCAGCTAATCAAAAAGATGCCGGAAATAGAGGATGTGTACCTTGAAGAACTGCTTGATAAACAGCAGGATTCTTAGATAGAAGGCGCAGCATAAAAGTCATGAGAACAGATGAGGTATCATGTCCCACAACCATGATTAGCATGATATCGTGCAAAATTTCCTTGTCAGTCACAACCTGTTTATTTTCTTCATTGCGCTTACTTAACGGGCACGTGATCAAGTCTTGATGAGGAGTGGCAGTGCGCTGCTCTAGTTTCTCTTTCTTCTCTTGTACAAGTTCCTTCAACAGACCTTGGACCGTGGAGCTTGCACGGAGGCTCCTACTGTAGTGCATGAATAGCAGCTTTACTGGTATCGACCACACTCCCTCTATCATTTCTTGAAAATTTTGCAAGAATTTCTCTCTTTCCGCTCTTTCCTCCATACCAAAGAGAAGAGAGCATATGATGTTGAAAGTAAGGGTTTTCATCAGGGGCAATGCCTATAGGAAAATCAAAACATTAATGTTATTTACTCTGCTTTCATTTATTGAAGAGATCATGCGAACTTTCGGTCTATGCATTCACTCTTATAGTCAATGCATGCAGAGGCCATAGAAGTGTGAACACTAGTTATATGAGGGAGTGAATGCATACACAATATGTTCCTTAAAATTGATATGTATTGAATATATTTCAAACAGAACAAAGCAACAGTGGGAGTTTTACAGCATATTGACATACCGCAACTTTTTCCTTGCCCTGCCAGTGCAACTCGATGTGCTTTCTGACTTCTTCATCCATTTTCCCCACGTACTGCTTCAGAGATTCTGGTTGCAAGAATGACATCAGAGTCTCTCACACGTTTGTGATCTTGGCCACTGAGTTCCATCAGATTGTGGTCTCCCAGAATCGTGCGGATGGATGCTTGTTTATTTGTTGGCTATCTCGCTGCTGTCTCCAGAGAATACGAGCTTGTTCGCTGCTTGTCCATGATTGAACACCGTCAGTTTGCCGAAGAGAGAGAGAGCTTCGAGATTGGTCCATACTTCCTCACTCTTTCATGGAGCCATTCTTCTCCTGTGTTTGTCCTCATGGCTCGGAGCAGGTCAAGGCTTTGGCCTATAATGGGGATTCCCAACAAACCCGGAGGTAGCTTTCTTGATGAACCTCTTCTTCTCCAGCTTAATAAAAAGAGAACTGGTAGAAGGAAGAGAAGAAGGATGATCAAAATGTTCATTGTTGTGGGTGTGGGCATGTGTGTGGGTATGTGTGGGTGTGTACGTGATGAGGGGAAAGCAAGAGAATTATAGCTCTCCATTTTTGTCTGTTTCTGAACTAGCACTTTAGGTGGCAGACTCCTACTGGAACGGGCGATGACGATTACTGTGTAGAAAACGCATCGACTTTGATACAGGTTCTGTTAAATATTTTGCCAGTTTGATTCGTGTGCCAGGTGCTTTATTCAAAGTTGCGGTTGACATAGACTGACCTAACAGAGAAAGAAATGGATGAGACCTCTTGTTTGGTTATGACAGTGGAGTTGAGCCCGGCTGTATGTTACTCTGAATTTGTTCCGGTCACTATCATAAATTTAACGGGATGGAGCAAAACTGAGAACCAATTTTAATGTGTCGGCGTAAAATACAACAGAACTCCTAGAATGAGAAATGGACCATGGTTGTCGAAATTTGAAGACCAGAAAGATTGAAAGGAAGAACAGGATCAGTTTCTGAATTCCACTGGAAAAGCTTATCATTGTCCGCTATGATCCTCCGCGATTGTTGATCAAACAAGTCAGTCGACAAGAGAGGGGCAAAGAAAAACAAGAATGTGAAGAATATGAGATGGAAATGGAGGTGGGATTCTTGGAAACTGCAGTGAAAAATTATCCTGAATGGAGTCTTCATTTTTTGCAACCCAGAAAGGAAAGGAAAGGAAAGCTAACTCCAAAGACTGATAAGTGAAGAGATCTCATTTTCGGTGAAAGCTGGAACAATTGTTCCTTTGCAAATTGAGATATTCCCAGTGATGCGAAAATCTTACTTCTCTGCACCATAATTCTAATTCCATTCTAGTGTCTGATTTTATTTTACCAAAAAGACATGCACTATTCATTTAATATAAGGAGATACCCAACAATTGAGGTCCTTATAGCGGGAGCCAGCCTTTCTCTAGCCTGGCCATTAGAACTTGAGAACAGGCATCGAGGATCTGGGCTGGACATTGATGAACCCAGCTTGGGCGCTGATAATGTAGAAGCGAGTCGGGTAACCGAGCATGGGCACTAGAGTCTTGGCCTGACCTCAAGGGACGTGGGCTCAACTACCAAGGAACTGGGAGCGAGCACTAGTGACTTAAGCATGGGCCTAGCCATAGTCACCGTGAAACTAGGCACGGCTCGGTTCCTAGGTGTAGGCACCAAGGTCTTTGGTCCAACCACAAGGGACCTAACATTGGCTACCATGGAACCAAGCATGGCCTCGACACAGTCTGTGTAATATAATGGCCCAATAAACCCAAACCCATGTCTTAAATAGACAAACTCAGCCCATATATATTGTTCTCTTCTCTAGATATTTCATGTGAGGGCAAGCAGCAGACAAAATCAAAAAAAAAAGGAGAGGAGAAGGGGGTCGTTTGTGAGAAGGAAAAAAAAAAAAAAAAGGAGGAATAGAGAAACTTTTTCATGCACTCACGATCTAGACGACTCGTCAAGCCAAATCAACATTGTTTTGCAACGTTGGTAAGTGATCGAAACCTCTGATTGTCTATTAAAAAAAATTGCCGAAATTAGGATTTGAAATTAGGATTTAGATCAATTATGACTTGCTTTGTTTGATTGGGGAGTTTTCAAGCAGTATACATTTAAAATTGATAGTTTGGATGCTCTGAAGTTATAGCACTTTATAAATCTAAATTTGAGCTTACACTTTGGCTGAAACGAAATTTTCAAGTTTGTCGTACATGTTGATCAGATTGCGAACAGTAAACTTTGAGCTGAATTTCAAGCCTCTAATTTCAGCAATCCCTTTAAATAGATAGTTAGAAGTTTCAATCATTTATCACCATTGCAAAACAATTTTGATTAGACTCGACAAGTCATCTGGACCATGAGCACATGAAAATTTTCTCTCTCTTCTCCCTTTTCCTTCTCATGAATGACCCCCCTCTCTTTTCTTCTTTTGCTTATTTTGCCAGTGGCTTGCCCTCACGTGAAATATCTTGAGAAGAGAAGAAAACTATGGGCTGAGTTTGTCTATTAAGCACATGGATTTGGGTTGGGCCATTATACTATGGTCTAAGCGCCAATGACTTTGGTGTGGAAGTAGGTACTTAGGCATGGCCATTGAGGACTTGGGCACGAATACCGTGGTCCCAAGCCCAATCTTTGTGAATTTAGGCCTATTCTCAATGGACCTAGCCACCTCAAACACTAGTAACTTGCGTATGAGAGCTAAATACTCGGACATGGTGCTAAGGTCCCAAGACAGACCTCTATAAACTTGTGGCTTGCCTCGATGGACCCAAATCTAGGCATGGGTGGTTTTGGTGCAAGAGCTAGGTAATCATGCATGATCATCAAGACCTGAGCCCAAGCACTGGGGCGTTGGGTTCGGCATCGAGGGAACCGGCTGTCAAGAAAGTAGTCCCAGCCTCGATGGAAGATTGCATGGATAGTAGGCAGTCGGGCTAAATGTCAAATTTGTAAAGACGACATGCATGTAGCTTCATACAAAATAAAAACATACATCATTGGCGTAATGCACTTGGCTATGTTGTCCAGAAGAGCTTCTCAAAGGCTGGCTTCTTTTTTGGGTTAATGGTGTTTCTACTTTCATCCACCTATGGGGATGTTTGATGTAGCTAATCTTGAAAAGGTGGCATGGTGGAAATCCTGGACAGTCAAGGAAAGAATCGTATTTCATTTCTGTTTCTTTAGCACAATCCGAAGCAATAGTCCTTGAGTAGGTACTAGCATTGGATCCCCAATGTAATGATCATCTGAACATAACTTCCAAGAGTATTGAGTGATCAGATAATGGATTACAACAAGGGTTTCGATCCTTGCAAATTCATTTCCTGGGCATATGCGAGGCCCTCCTCCAAAAGGAATAAAGCTGTAGGGTGGTACTGACATCTGCTTTTCAAATCTAGTGGGATCGAACTTTGATGGCTCTGGGAATATATGGTCTCATCCATGTATGTCATGTTTGATGTCCACCAAATGTATGTATATCGACTGTTTTCACAAATAGAGAGAATATATAGCAGATGAGCAAACATTTGAAGAGAGAGGAAAATTTGTATGCATCCTTACTTGCCAGCCTTAGGAATGAGGTATCCATCATAGTAAATGTCCTTCAAGGCTACCCTGAAGCCACCAAAAATAGACGGAACCATTGTGAGTTTCCATTGCCACACTCCATGTGTACTTCATCCTAGCAAGGTCTTCCCAAGTTAAAGGTTCTCCTGAAATGTTGCCTTTTGCTATATCTTCTTGCTCTGCAAAAGCAAAACGCACTTCTGACTTGTCACAACAAGGGGAAGAAACATCCTTCCGAGCTTCGTTATTAGAGTTGACATTTGGCTTTGGGAATTCGCCAGATTTATTTATTGATTTTCCTTACATTTGGCACGTGTACCATTTTCCAACAGCAAAATAGAGACCATTCATTATCTCACGCGGCTTGGGTCATAGTTCAAGAGTGAACTGAGTTTGAACATATTCTTTGTCGCTTTGCTTTAGTTTCTTTCCTTTTTGGGCTGCAGGAATCTCTATGCAGATTCTACAAATTTAAAAGATGCCAGAAATAGAGGATGTGTACCTTGAAAAACTGCTTTATGAACAGCCGGATTCTTAGATAGAAAACGCAGCGCGAAAGTTATGAGAACCGATGAGGTATCATGTCCAGCAACCATGATAAGCATGATATTGTGCAAAATTTCCTTGTCAGTCACCACTCTTTCATTTTTCTTCATTGCGCTTACTTAACAAGTTTATGATCAAGTCCTGCTGAGGAGTTGCAGTGCGCTGCTCTAGTTTCACCTTCTTCTCTTGTACAAGCTCCTTCAACAGATTTTGCACCCCGGAGCTTGCACGGAGGCTCTGATTGTAGCGCATGAACGGCAGTTTTACGGGTATTGACCACATTCCCTCTATCATTTCTTGAAAATTTTGCAAGAATTTTTCTCTATCAATTCTTTACTCTAAACCAAAGGGGAGAGAGCATATGATGTTGAATGTAAGGTTTTTCATCAGGGGCAACACCTAAGGGAAATCAAAACTTTAAGTGTGATTTACTCTGCTTTGCTTTCGTTTATTGAAGAGATTAAGCGCACTCCCAGTCTATGCATTCATTCTCATAGTCCTTACATGCAGAGGCCATACAAGTGTGAACCAGAGTCATATGAGATTATGAGTGCATACACCATGTGTATCTAAAACTTACTATGTGTTGAATGTACCTCAAACAGATAAGAGCGACACAGAGAATTTACAGAATATCGACATACCGTAACTTTTTCCTTGCCCTACCAATGCAACTGGATGTGCTTTCTTACTTCTTCATCCATATTCCCCACGTACTGCTTCAGGGATTCTGGTCTCAAAAACGACATGAGAGTCTCTCATGCGCTTGTGATCTTGGCCACTGAATTCCATCAGATTGCAGTCTCCTAGAATTGTGCGGATGGATGATGTCTGTTTGTTGGCAACCATGCTGCCATCTCCATGGAATACAAACTTGTTTGCTGCTTGTCCATGAATGAACACCGTTGGTTTTGTCGAAGAAACTGAGCTTTGAGATTGGCACATACTTCCTCCCTCTTTCGCAGAGCCATTCTTCTCCTGTGTTTGTCCTCAAGGATCAGAGCAGGCCGAGGCTTTGGCATATAAACGGGATTCCCAGTGATCCCGGAGGTAGCTTTCTTGACGATCCTCTACTTCTCCAGCTTAACAGAAAGGGAACTGGTAGAAGAAGGAGAAGAAGGGTGATCAGAATGTTCATTGTTGTTGGTGCGGGCATGTGTGTGTGATGAGAAAAGCAGGAGAGTTATAGCTCTATAGTTGTCAGTTTCTCATCTAGTATTTTTAAGCGGTATATTCCTTCTGCAACGTGGGATGCAGAAAACGTCACCCACTTTGATACAAGTTCCTATTAAATATTCTGCCGATTTGTCTCGTTTAACGGACGCTTTATGGATAATTGCGGATGAGTAAATCAATTAGGATAAGGCTGACCTAACAGGGAAAATTAATGTGAACTCTGGTTTGTTTTCAACAAACGGAGTTGAGCCCCAAGAGGGAAAACGAAATTTTGGTTTAGAAATTTATTTTTGTGTTCTTAAAATATTCCTGGAAAAGACAAAAAACCATCAGGCAATAATGCAGCAAAATTGCATTGTCCCTTCGGAGCAAAACTAACAATTGATGGATTGCGCAGAACCCACCAAAATTCGTAGAATGAGATGTGGACTGTAGATGTCAGAATTTGAAGACCAGAAAAAACTTATTCAGTTTCTGAGTTCCGCTCAAGAAGTTCCGCTCAAAGTTCATCATCGTCTACGGCGATGATCAAACAGTTTCATCGAACAGTTTCTTTGCATTGTAACTCTGGTTCCATCCTAGTGTCTGGTTCTTTGCACCGGGCACGGCCCTTGTCCCATGTTTTGGTTGGATTTGGACCTTTATTTGGTTGCATAGCTTTCGAGTGGATGCAATGGACTGCCATTCCAGCAATCAGGAAAATTTGTTGAAGTATCACATACTATACATCTGCCACACACCTGCACTGTCAAACTCTTTTGAAAGGTGCTCATACTGGAAATCAGCTGAGTGTTTGGACAAGGCTGTTACTTATGCGTGTGGCGCTCGAAGAATATGAGGACTTCAGAGCGTGAGTTCTCCATGGATCTGCACTTCTATTTCCTACTCAAAATGCACTTGCCGTTGATGAACTCAAGGAGGCGGCTGAGTTTGAAGTGATGAACTTGATTGTGCTGGTATGGAAGGTGGATGAAAGCAAAGAGAAAGTAACATTGAGGATCCATGGTTGAAGCTGTTGCATCTGTTAAAGAAAAAACATCCAACGGTGGATGTAGACGATAATTGCACCATGTGATGTTGAACTTATAGCCGATGACCATCTATGGAGAAGTTAGAAGTCTGCCTGATGCTGGATGTACACTGTGCACTTCAATCAGGCTGGATTGCATTATGCGAATTTGTATTATTCTGATACATACGTAAATGATGGACGCTAGTCAATGAAACATCATCACATTGTGCTGCAGGCTACTATTATGTATAACCGTCGTGCAAAGTTGCAAGCACTACCATGAAACGGAGCCATAGAAGTAACAACCACACCAGAGATGATGATTTAACGAGTTAATCATGTCTTGTGTCTTGGCAATTGGCATACTTTAGAATAAGAAAGCATGCATAAAGAGGAGAGACTCTCCACATTTTGTGTACTTCCCCTACTTTTCTCATCAAGCCCATGTATTTTCAATTCGAGTATTTTTAGCAACACAAAATATCTTATCAAATCCTTATAGATTGAGAATGGATCAAATCGTTTACTTTTTTGTAGCTTGCCACCAAATCACTATTCATGATGAGTATATCAAAATTTAATGCACATCACATATTAACCGTCATGTTAAGTGTTGGAGGAACTTGAATAGACATTATATATAAATAAAAAAAGACTCAATTAAAAAAATCGAAATCAAGTGCATTTAATTAGGAAAGACAGCCAAAGTACATAGACAACCAAAAAGGTTGAATCATAGAAAGAACAACAACGATAGAACAAGACGAGGAGCAATGATGAATTCTTTAGGATATCAAGACAGAAAAGAAGAGCCATAATCGAGAAGAGAGCTGCAACACGGTTGCTGATTGCTGCGGGGAAAGGAAAACGGCCCTATAATAGTATACAAGAAGAAGGCCCAACACCGAACCAAGGCCTGAAGGGGCGATCCCATCGCGTCACTTCTCTTCCCACTTTTACCAACCGAATAAACGGAGAAAACGGAGAAGCATTTGGGAAGTCGACATGGGAGGAAAGATCCCGACTTTGGTACTGTTCCTGTGCATCTTCTCGGCTGCCGTCGCGGCCGATTACGTGCGGCCCCAGCCTCGCGAGACCCCCGATTTCCCGTGGGACCGCAAGCCATCTTCTTATCCCCATTCCGCAGCAGGTGAAGGACTTAGCGATTCTCGGGCCTTCTTTTTTCTGTCCATCTTTCGTTTCGAAAGCCCTCTTTTTTGGGGGATGGAATTTGTCGAGTTTGCGTGGCCTCGTTACCTGGGTCGTCCTTTTCTGTTGAATTCTTTGCGGTGGGGAGTTGAATTCGGCTCGCTTGTCTGCAAGTTCTGAAACTGTCACTTTCTTGGAACTTTTTGCTGTGTTCTTGAAGCTGGAGTTGCTTCGTGGTTCATCCGGTGGTGAAGATTGTGAGATGTGGAGTGTCAAATCACGTAAGGGGGACCTCAACTAATGGATAGTACAAAGGGAAAAAAGGAAATTTAACGTTAATCTAGGTACTTCATACGGCAACAGACCAAGATGAGTCGTTTACTACTGAAGTTACTATCTTTATCTTTATCGGTGTGATGACTACTGTCAGTCTCATCACCCTACACCGTCCTCGTCGACTATGTTAATTTTTGGCAGTATTGCCAATTTATGGTGAAAGCCAAGGTGTTGAATGATCTGTTAGTGATCTGCCATGAGACAGTAGGTTTCTTGTTTTTCTCAATTTATGTGTCTATTGAGTTTGTTTACTTGATTCGCTTAATGGGCAGTGGATTCATCAATAGTTGGTGTTTTCAGTATTGTTTTGAGATGAGTTTCAGCTGCTTCACCAACATCTTAAATTGATACATTATGTGACAGTATCAAAATCCTCTTGCAGGTTCACATTTCTTTAGCTGGAGAGGGACATATGCACATCTCGTGGGTCACTGATGGTAAATCTTCCCCTTCATACATGGAATATGGAACATCACCTGGTCGATATGACTCTACAGCTCAAGGAGAGAGCACTTCTTATAGTTATCTATTTTATAGCTCTGGAAGGATACACCACACGGTGATCGGGCCATTGGAGAGCAACACTGTTTACTTCTACAGATGTGGAGGAGAAGGTCCTGAGTTCCAGCTCAAGACTCCTCCCACAGAACTTCTGGTTGCTTTCGCTGTTGCAGGAGATTTGGGCCAAACTGGCTGGACTAAAACAGCACTAGACCACGTTGATCAATGCAAGTACGATGTGCATCTCCTTGCTGGAGACCTGTCCTATGCTGATTGCATACAGCACCGCTGGGACACATTTGGTGAGCTGGTGCAGCCACTTGCAAGTGCAAGGCTTTGGATGGGAACACAAGGAAACCACGGGGAGGAGAGCAGTCCACTGATTAAATATGGATTTCAGTCCTATAATGCTAGATGGAAGATGCGATATGAGGAGTGTGGATCGAGTTTGAATCTATACTATTTTGAGGTGGCAGGCTTCCATGTCATCGTGCTTGGCTCATACACGATTATGATGACTACTGAAGAGTAATATAACTGGTTGAAGGTTATTCTGCATTTCCCTTTTCTTTGCCATGCAAAAGTTGTTGCAATACTACGGATGCGGTGGTGAATCAATTAAATGCATTGATTACAAGGAGGAAGCTTGTGCTGTTAGCCATCTGTAAAGTTAGGATTCTGAGATTGAGGTAACAAATCTCACAGATAGGAAAGATTAAATTTATAATTTATATATCCTTGAATATATTTTGTTAAGAGTAAATAGGTTTAAAATCAAATTTAGCTGCTATCTTGCTAACGAGGCAATATTCAATCTTGACCTTGCTATGGGGAATTAATCTCCATATTAGTTGTCAAAGGCAAAGGTGTTCATTGTCAGCTATCATATGTCGCTCTTTGTTCTCTTATATTGATGCAAAGGACTTATGCTGATATTTAGCGCTTATTTGTGTCTGATGGATTTGAATTTTCTGCTAATCTACAGGCTGATCTTTTAAAGGTTGATTGCAGTAAAACTCCATGGCTGATCCTATCGTTCCACGTACCTTGGTATTAACAGTAACTATCCTTTGCCAAGGTGAAGGTGATGGGATGAAGCAAGCTATGGAACCATTGCTTTATGCAGCTGGGGTGGACATAGTTTTTGCAGGTTCTGTGCATGCTTATGAGCGATCTGTATGACCCTATACCTATACTTTTTCAGCTCTCATTGTCATTTGATGTGCACGAGGCTAACAAGGTACGCTTGATTCCGTGGTGTGCTTTAGGATCGGTGATACATGTTTTTTCCCGGGCTCGTCTTCCACACAAGTTTAGGGGTTCGATTTAGTGTCGAATCTGATTTTTGGGAACCCGACAATCCCAACATTGGTATCAGAGCCATAGTTCTTGTTTCCCGATTCTTTTCCATGTTTTTTCCGACCCCTTTTATGTTTATAGATGATTTCTTATTGATTTTTTCGTGGAAATAATCGACCAACACCAATCGGGGCAAAAATCCCGACACCCGAGCACTGTTCATCCATTTTTTCGAGTTTCTGTAAGTCAAAATTGATTTCTAATGGCGTTGGATGGAAGGTCTCGTCAAGACGATCGCGACAAGTGGTGGAACGCCGCCAACGGTCGCCGGACACGCCCTCACACGCAGCCAGAACGAACCGGCTGCACTCGCCGATTCGCAGGGGAAGGCGCGTGCGTCGCAAGCACGCACGTGCATCGCACGTGCGCGTGCACGGTCACTACACGCGTGCCGCACGTGCCGGGTCGATCCGTCCGATGCGGCCCGACCGGCCAGCCCGACCCGGCGACCGTCGACCCGTTATCAATTGTGTTATTAGCCGCATCTTCCACAGGACGAGCGCCCCCATCCTCACAAATTCGTTTACAGGGCATACACGAGGCCCTCCTCCAAAAGAAATAAAGCTATATGGCGGACAAACTTCTAGTTTTCAAATCTAGCAAGATCAAACTTTGATGGCTCTGGGAATATGCTCTCATCCATATGTGTCATGTTCAATGCCTAGAAGACCTAAGTCACACATCAAATACCAAATGTATGTCAATGGACTGGTTTCAAAGATAGAGAGAATAAATAGCAGATAATGCAAGCAAGCATTTGAAGAGATCAGAAAAGTTATTTGCATCCTTGCCTGCCAGCCTTTAGGAATGAGGTAGCCACGATAGTCAATATCCCTTAAAGCTAACCTGAAGCCACCAAAAATAGGCGGAACCATCCTTAGAGTTTCCATCGCTACTCTCCATGTTTACCTCATCCTGGCAAGGTCTTCCCAAGTTAAATGTTCTCCTGAAGTCTTGCTTTTTGATATATCTTCTTGTTCTGCAATAGCAAAACAAGCTTATTAATTGTCGCAATAAGGGGGAAGGAAGACGCTCCTGAGCTTTGTTATTAAAGTTGACATCTGGATTTGGAAACTCAGACAAATTTATGTATTGATTTTTTTTAAATTTGTCAGGCCATCCGTCATCCATCAGCAAGATAGAGATCATTCATTATCCTTACGCAGCTTGGGTCATAGTTCAAGAGTGAACTAGATTTGAACAAGTTCATTTTGTTTCCATTTTCCTTCCTTTTTGGGCTGTAGGAATCTCTATGCAGATTCGACAAATCTAAAAGATGACGGGATTAGAGGATGTTTACCTTGAAGATCTGCTTTATAAACAGCAGGACTCTTATATAGAAGACGCAGCACAAAAGTTATAAGTATGGATGAGGTATCATGTCCAGCAATCATGACAAGCTTGACATTTTGCAGAATTTCCTTGTCAGCCACAACTCGTTCATTTTCTTCACTGTGCTTACTTAAAAGCACATGACTATGTCTTGATGAGGGCTTGCAGTGTGCTACTCTAGTTTCACTTTCTTCTCTTGCACAAGTTCCTTTAACATACCTTGGACCCTACAGCTTGCACGGAGGCTCCGATTGTAGCGTGTCAATGGCAGGTTTACTGGTATGGACAACATTCCCTCTTACCATTTCTTGAAAATTTTTCAAGAATTTCTTTCTTTCAGCTCCTTCCTCCATACCAAAGAGAAGAGAGCATATGATGTTGAATGTAAGAATTTTCATCAGGGGCAATGCCTATAGGAAGATCAAAACATTATTGTTATTCACTCTTCTTTCGATTATTGAAGAGATTATGCGTCCTCCAAGTATATGCATTCATTCTCACGATCATACATGCGGAGGCAATACAAGTGTGAACCCCTAGTCATATGAGACTATTCTTTCTTCATCTTCTTTTGACAGCAAAGGGCGAAAAGAAAACTTCCCAGCCTATGTTACCAGATATAATAAAATCACTAAGTAGATCGAGAATTCTAAATTGTTTAATATTAAAAATAGTTCAATCTCGGCTCAAGTTGCTCGATTCAAAAGACCGAACAACATCATATGTGGCACACATTTTTGATCGACAAGTTTATGCAATATCATGTTTAAAATCATTTCTAAACACAAACAGATTAAATGCGGTATTGCCTAGAATTCTCCCTTTTTTTTTTAGGAGGCATTATTCTAAAAGATTGATCATAATAATAAATTTTCCTTTTGGTTCTAAGCTGGATAGGAAGCGGGCTTTACTAATCCCTTGTCTTCTCAAATATTCAAACCCACCGTCCTTTGGCTAACCCGAAACATTGACCAATTTTATTTTATTTTCAGCCAAAAAGTTCCTCACCAGGTTGTGATGGTTTTATTTATAGTGATGGGCCTAAGTTGGCCCATCCGCCCATATTGGGCCTAAAAGCCCGGCCCATAATATTATGGCCCATGGATGGAAGGATATGATGAAGGGGCGCGTTTCCTTTTGGAGGGGACGTATATAAGGGGAGATAAAGAGGGAGGAACGCACCTTTTGGCATAACATACATTCCTCCTCCCTCTCTCCCTCCAAAAGAAAAACAGTGAGAAAAAGGCAACGCCATCTTCCCTTCAAGGCTAATTGACGTTATCGGATCGAACGGGATCGGTTTCTCTTCCTCATATCGGCGTCGTGTTTAATCTGTGGCTAACAAGGTACGCTTGATTCCGTGGTGTGCTTTAGGATCGGTGATACATGTTTTTCCCGGGCTCGTCTTCCACACAAGTTTAGGGTTCGATTTAGTGTCGAATCTGATTTTTGGGAATCCGACAATCCCAACATTGGTATCAGAGCCATAGTTCTTGTTTCCCAATTCTTTTCCATGTTTTTTCCGACCCCTTTCATGTTTATGGATGATTTCTTATTGTTTTTTCGCGAAATTAATCAGCCGACACCAATCGGGGCAAAAAATCCCGACACCCGAGCACTGTTCATCCATTTTTTCGAGTTTCTGTAACTCAAAATCGATTTCTGATGGCGTTGGATGGAAGGTCTCGTCAAGACGATCGCGACAAGTGGTGGAACGCCGCCAACGGTCGCCGGACACGCCCTCACACGCAGCCAGAACGAACCGGCTGCACTCGCCGATTCGCAGGGGAAGGCGCGTGCGTCGCAAGCACGCACGTGCGCGTGCACGGTCACTACACGCGTGCCGCACGTGCCGGGTCGATCCGTCCGATGCGGCCCGACCGGCCAGCCCGACCCGGCGACCGTCGACCCGTTATCAACTGTGTTATTAGCCGCATCTTCCACAGGACGAGCGCCCCCATCAGCACCGTTGCCAAAACAATAAAGCCAGCTCTATTCTCAGCAACGGCAGGACCAACAACAGCCCCCACACCACCAGCCCCCTCGCCGCTGTCCTGCTCATTCTCCACCTCCTGCACCTCTTGCTCCACTTCATGGTCACCAACATTGTTGTACCGTCACCATTGCCATTACCATCCAGAATGGGGACAACAACAGTGATCAATTTAACGTGTAATTCGACTTCTTGACAAACTTTCTAAGCGAAACAATTGAATCTCAAGGAAATGAAGGACGTAAATTTGAAGTGGTTGACTAGACTGCTGGGGAGTGTTTGTTGTGGCCATGTTACTGAGTTGAGTATCCGATGCAAAGGGATCGGGCAAAAGGGACTCCTGTAATTCATTTTGAAAAATATTATCAAGGAGCTCACAGTTTAATGAGTCAGCGTCAAGAGACTCCATAAAAGAAATCAAATCTCCAACAGCGAAGGATGAATTTGGCGTAGGAGTTGCCTCAAGAGCGTTTACAATTACATCACGAGATTCAACAAGATTCTCTGGCGGAGAGTCATGAAGATTAGGTTGCCGGGTGGTATCTTGATTATCCAGAGGAATGGTTCCATTCTGCTGTGTATCCCTTATCTCGTGATTAATAGATTGACGCAGAACACTTTGATGTTGAGGGGATACCAAAGCTGGTTGCACTAAAATATTCAAGCGTAAGATCAGTCAACACTGGGACTTTCGAATCAAGTCATGGGTACAGATAAAACGAACATCTAGAACTTGATCACAGAGAGAGATTTCTACAACGAAAATCAGCATGCTCGTAAGTTAAATATTTAAATGAAATAAATTGTGCAGTGAATATATAGTGATATCAGACATATAGAAAATGCAATGATACCTTTGTAATTTAGAATTGATGGGACGTGGAACTAGATAAATTTGAGTCATATTAGATGGAGTTAATTATATGAAAAATGTAATAGAATTTCTTTCTTCACGCCTAGATGAATGTAAAGAAACTTCACGTGGACATACCATGGCTACTTTGCACAAATAACGGCATTGCTGAACTCTGACGAAGCTGATGCTCCGCTTGTGATTGTTGGTCAGAGTTTAAACCAATGACACCCTGTGGGGTGAAGTTTGCCATGTGGCTCGCCCCACGTGGTGTTGACAACAACGTTCTCACATATTCGAGGTCTTCTGGTGTCAAAACAGGTGACGGTTGAGTCGGCGTGTCACATGACTGTGGTTCCGTGGAAAATTGATGGCTGGTCCCTCTGCTCTCTTCTTCACCCACCTCAGCTTGAGCGGGCATGTCATGTGATTGTGGTTCCGTGAAGGATTGACCGTTGGCTCCTCTGCTCTCTTCTTCAGCCACCTCATCGAGTAACGACCGCATTAGAGTTATTATGTGGTCTGGCACTTCTGTGCAAATGGGAATCCGTTCAGTTGGGACTCCAAGCAAGTGACCTTTCACTCCTGCAAGGTCTCCAAGGAATTCTTCCTTACAATGATGACAATGCCATATGTTTTCCCCCAGTCTATCAACGAATTTCCAGGCTATATCATCTTTGTTATCAACCTGCAAGCACATAGAGCACACCCCTATCATATATTGTCCCCATTTTTTAAATATCTCCTTAGCACACATAGCATTATTCTCAGGCACATAATATAGCTACCACAAGTGCTAAAGCCACCTGATTCTGTAACAATTCCATTAGCATGCTTATGTGCTGCGGCACTTTTGTGCAAGAGACAATCCCTTCTTTTGGTTGTTTACAAAAGTGACTTTTCACTCTTGTGACTGATCCAGAGTATTCCTTTTTGCAGTAAGGACAACGCCATTTCTTGCCCTGCCTAATCACGAATTTCCAGGCTATACCTTCAGCTCGCGGCATCTTGTCGTCTTGATTATCAACCTGCAGGCAAACAGAGCGCACCCGACTATATAGCATACTAATCTTGTGTATATTTCCCTAGCGCACAGCATTATTCTCAAGCAAATAATAACATCCACAGGGACTAAAGCAGGCAAGCCAAACTGCAGACTAAGGGCGCGTTTGGCAATGATTCCCAATTCTGAACCGATTCGACAAGAAATTATTATTTTTGATTCTCGTTCCCGAACCGATTCTCGAGTAAAAAAATGTGTTTGCTAACCGTATAAAATTCTTGATTCCTTAATAGAATTGCGTTTGATAACGTGTCTATTGATTCTGTTCCAAATTTTTTTTTTTTTAAATAATTTTTCTACTTTTTTTCTTTTCTTTTTCCTTTT
This sequence comes from Eucalyptus grandis, assembly GCF_016545825.1. Lineage (NCBI taxonomy): Eukaryota > Viridiplantae > Streptophyta > Magnoliopsida > Myrtales > Myrtaceae > Eucalyptus > Eucalyptus grandis. The sequence goes on along the minus strand of NC_052617.1, from coordinate 9,777,999 downwards.
TTTCCTTTTTTCCTTTTCTTTTTCATTTTTTTCTTTTCATTTTTTCCTTTTTCTCCTTTTTTTCTTTCTATTTCTCGGACGAGTTTCTAAGGAAAAAAATTGTTTGATAACTTAATAGAATTTCTATTTCAAAAATAGAAATTCGTTTGATGAGCCGAGGAGAGGTAGAGGAGAGGCGGAGGCGAGAGGCGGAGCGAGAGGCGGAGGAGAGGTGGAGCGAGGGCGGAGGAGAGGCGGAGGCGGAGGCGAGCGAGAGGCGGAGGAGAGGCGGAGGCGGAGGCGGAGCAGAGGCGGAGAGAGGCGGAGGAGAGGCGGAGGCGGAGGCGGAGGAGAGGCGGAGGCGGAGCAAAGAGGCGGAGCGAGACGAGGAGGAGGCGGAGGCGGAGGCGGAGGCGAAGCAGAGGCAGATGCGGAGGAGGAGGAGGAGGCAGAGAAGAGGCGGAGGGCGTCGGTGCTCGGATCTGTTGAGGGCTTCTGGCTTCGCAGGGGAACGAGCGGCGGGGGTGCAGAGAAGAGGCGGAGGGCGTCGGTGCTCGGATCTGCGTTGCAGGGCTTCGGTTCGCGGGAACGAGCGGCGGGGGTGCGAGAAGAGGCGGAGGGCATCGGTGCAGGGCGGAAGAGAGGCGGAGGGCGTCGGTGCGAGGGCGAGGAGAGGCGGAGGGCGTCGGTGCGAGGCGGAGGAGAGGCGGAGGCGGAGGCGGAGGCGGAGCAGAGGCGAAGGAGAGACGGAGCGAGGCGGGCGAAGGCGGAGCGAGGCGGAGGGCGTCGGTGCAGAGGCGGAGGAGAGGCGGAGGGCGTCGGTGCAGAGGCGGAGGAGAGGCGGAGAGGCGGAGAGGCGGAGGAGGAGGAGGAGGTAGAGAAGAGGCGGAGGAGGAGGCAGAGAAGAGGCGTACGAGGGAGAAGAGTGAAATTGATTTCTCCTCAATTTCTATTTCGGAATAGAAATCTATTCCGTAAATAGAAAATTTGATAAGCGTTATCAAACAAGTTTCTGTCTAGAAATTGTCTGGAACAGAAAAATCATTTCGGCACAGAAATAATTTTTATCATGCACCCCCTAAACTTCTAAAAAAAACGAAAATCACCAAATTCGTGAGAAATAGAGGTAAAATCTCTTGCCTGGTGCTCGGAAATGAAGATTTCCGGCAGTCGCTCGACCCTTTCTTTCGAGGGGCTGCAATCCACCGTCGTCGCTCGCCCCCCTTCTCTCTCTATTCCTCCGTCTCTCTCCGTGCCGTGTTCTTGAGAGAGATCAAATGAGACGAACCTAGCGAAGGAATGCTGCATGCCTTCCTTTGTGTTTCTTCAAGGTGGTGAACGTCGCATACTCCCTGGTTGACTATTGAGCGTCCAGGTTGGACATGGTGACTCGCGTAGTGAACGAGAAAGTGAACGTCCAGCCGACCATTCTTTCAACGTCGACGATTCTCCATTGAAGTTTATTATGAACCTAGCGAAAGGAACGCTGCATACCTTTCTTTGTGTTTCTTCAAGGTGGTGAACGTCGCTTTCTTCCTGGTTGACTGTTGAGCGTCCAGGTTGGACATGGTGACTCGCGTACTGAACGAGAAAGTGAACGTCCAGGTGACCATTCTTTCAACGTCAACGATTCTCCATTGAGGTGATCATTAGACCTCTGGCGAAAATCACAGTTTATTATGAAAAGCTAATACCAAACCATAATGACAGTAGAAGAAAGACTTTACCGTGAAAATAATAAAGTTTTTGGCAAGAAATACTTTTCCAAAAAATTAGCATTACTAATCACATAATTTTGGAAAAACCATTACTTTATTACAAACATATTCTATCCGAAACCAAATCAATTGGATTTAAACACTTTTCGGCACCTAATAACCTCAACAAAATCACTCATTTCACAACAACGGTACCCCAAGTCAATCCTCCGGCTAAATGGCAGGAAGCCTTCCCCTCACACCCCTATAAGATTCCAAGCTAGGTTAATCAATGGATTATCACATCTCCCTACCTTTACTCATTGGTATTATTACTCTTACCGACAATTGTGGTGGAATACTTTTTTTATTGCCAACAATAACCTTTACACCCAGCTTTTCTACTTTAAATCAAATTTCCCCGCAGAATGATTACCCTACTAATTCCCAATTGGTGGGAACACTTTGGTCCAATAATTAAAATACTACCTTCTCCGATCGAAAGCGTGAACTTTTCCACACCCATTTTTTGTCCCAATATCTCATGAATAAAAGTTTTCTAATCTTAGGCATTTCTGGAAAAATGCGGGTCCATTTCGCAACCCGAATCCGATTCGCGAACCCGAATGCGAGCCCATTTCAATACGCGTCCCCGACCACCCTCCTCCTCCTCAAGCTCCCTACTTTCCCCGGCCGGATCTCCGCCTCCGTCCGCCGCGGCTCCGCGAAGATGGCGGAGACGGCTCGCTCCACCAATCCGAAGCGGCCCGTCTGTCCGTCCTGCTCCAAGCCTGCGCGCACGTGCCTCTGCGCTCGGATCCATTCTCCGGGTCTCGATCACCCCGTCCGCATCACCGTTCTCCAGCACAGCCTGGAGCGAAAGCACCCCCTCAATTCCACTCGAATCTTGAGGCTTGGGCTCAAGAACGTCGCCGTCGCCGCCGTTTCCGACGTCAACTTCGGCGCCGAGTTCTCGATCTCGCCGCTCGAACCGTACGCCGAAATCGGCGCCCACGGATTGGTCGGCGCGGATTTGGGTGTCCAAAATGGGGAGCAATCTGGAGTGGCGGTGGGAAACCCTAGTTCGGTCGTCGAATCGAATGGAGCTCATTGTCCTGGGGATGATAGGAACTGCGGTTCGATTGCCTCGAACGGTGTGGAAGTTTCGGAGGATTCCCAGGCACTGCAGAACTCGCGCGCTTGTGGAGTCGTGTCTAGAGGTACTAGCAAACCTGTTATCAGTTTTCGAATGGGCAAGAAGGGGACTATCGAATCGACAGACCATGTTTGGATGTCTAGAATCGGTCACCAAGGAGCTGATTTCGATGCCATATTAGATTGCCAGTCAGCTCGTGATGTTCTGTCGAATGGATTTGTGGTTAGAAATCGCAAAACCTTGTATCAAATCTGAGCTTGGAGCCTGAAGAATATGAGGAATTTGTGCTCGAGGTGCCGCGAGGGTCAGTGCTTCTGTTCCCGACCGAGAATGCACTCAGCATTGACGAACTCAAGGCAGCTGAATTTGAAGTCAGGAACTTGATTGTGCTGGATGGCACGTGGATGAAGGCAAAGAGAATGTATAGCGAGAATCCTTGGTTGAAGTTGTTGCCTCATCTGAAGTTGGATTTGGAGGTGATGAGTTTGTACGAAGAAGTTAGAAGTCAGCCTAAGGCTGGATGTTTGTCCACTCTTGAGAGTGTCATTTACACGATGAAGGCAATTGGGGGCGGTCCAGAGGGGCTGGATCAGCTGTTAGATGTTTTCGAGTCAATGGTCGATGATCAGAGACGATGTAAACATGAAAGATTGGGTAAATCCACTTCAGGGTAAGCCTCTTCCAGCTTGCCCTGCCATAATGAGCTCTTGGGCAATTTTCTGTTCAAGTTCATATCGCATGATTGCATTGATTATTTGTGCCTGTTGAATTTGCATTCACTGAAGTCTCTGCTGTCTCATCTTTTGCACTTCTCAAGTTTTCAAACTAGGTCCTTCCCCTCTTAATTATGTCTCTTAAGTTGAATTTGCCAAAGATGCGCTGATTTTCTGTACTGTGATTCTCTTTTTTCTTTATGAATATTGACTACCAGCAGGCACGTTGTGTTGAGTATCAAAGTATCTGCTTAAGCTTATGCTGTAATTCAATCTAATACTACAGTATGACCCATGTGATGCACAGATATATGTAACTACATCAAAGTTCAATGTGTTGACATGTCAGAATTCAGATAGAAATTGCCATTTCTCAAAATACTCTTTATTATTTAGCTCAGTTAATTAGGGTGCGTTTGGATCGGTCACACAAAACCGCAAAAATTCCAGATAGCGTGAGAATCGGGACCAAGGAATCACCTGGATGTGGATCAACGCCACCGCCGCGGCGAGGAGGAGGAACCACCGGAAGTCGCAGAGGAACTTGCTCACCATCGTCTCTCCGGAGCCGGCGGGGGAAACCGCCGTTGCAGCTGAAGATCACGCGGCGAAGGCGTCGCGAGCACCGAACATGGCCGAGCTAGCGAGAGGAGCTTGAGGATTTCTGAGAAGGCTTTGATGGCGAATCTCGAGCGTCGAAGGTGGGGTGCTTCGTTCTCCTTGAAGCGACGACGGTGACGGCGACGACGACTAGGAGCGGCGAGTCAACAAAGCTGAGCCGAGGCGGGAGACCGGCTTCCGAAGCCGGACGATCGGCGCCTGTTTGGAGACGAGGCTCGCAGGAGAAGAGGCGGTGTTCGAAGGGAGCAAGAAATAGAAAAGGAACACGATTTTGTTCCTTTTTTGTTCCTCAAATGTGTTTCAATTAATAAAATGAATCTCCTTTTCATAAGTTGATGCTCTGTTATCAATTTTTTTTTTTAATATTTTGTTAGGTAAAAAGCAAGAAAGAAGGAAAAAAAAACAAAAATTGAATCAGATTCAAACCAACCCAAAGAAATTGGAAGAGCAGAAGAAAAATTCAGGCCCTTTTTGTTCAAACGGCATTTGGTTTGATTAACATAGAAAGCATCGATAGTTTCTGGAGGGGCTAAGATAAGAGAGATTGCATGGAGACTGGGTAGTCGAGCTAAATGTCGAAATGAAAACATACACCATTGGCAAAATGCGCTTGGTTATGTTGTCCAGAAGAGTTTCTCGCACTGGCTTCTTTATTGGGTTAATGGTGCTTCAACTTTTATCCACCAATCAGGATGTTTGATGTAGCTAAGTCCTGAAAAGCTGGCATAGTGGAAGTCCTGGATAGTCAAGGAAAGATCATTTCTCTTTCTTTGGCACAATCCGGAGCAGTAGTCCTTGAGTAGGTATTGGCACAGGGTCCCTAATGTAATGATCATCTGAACATAACTCCCAAGAGTACTGAGTGACCAGATAATGGATGGCAACAAGGGTTTCGATCCTTGCAAATTCATGTCCTGGGCATATGCGAGGCCCTCCTCCGAAAGCAACAAAGGTGTAGGGTGGTACTGACGTCTGGTTTTCAAATCTAGCAGGATCAAACTTTGATGGCTCCGGGAATATGTTCTCATCCATGTGTGTCATGCTTGATGCCCAGAAGATCTAATCACACATTAAGTTCCAAAAGTATAATAATCAACTGGTTTCACAGATAGAGAATAAATAGCAGATAATGCAAACATTTGTAGAGATAGGAAACGTTATCAGCTTCCTTACTTGCCAGCCTTTTGGAATGAGGTATCCACCATAGTCAATATCCTTTAAGGCTACCCTGAAGCCAGCAAAAACAGGTGGAACCATCCTCAGAGTTTCCATTGCTACTCTCCATGTGTACTTCATCATGGCAAGGTCTTCCCAAGTTAAAGGTTCTCCTGAAGTCTTGCTTTCTGCTATCTCCTCTTGTTCAGCAAAAGCAAAGGAGGCTTATGACTTGCAATAAGGGGGAAAGATCATGCTTCTGAGCTTTGTTATTAAAGTTGATATCTGACTTTCAGAACTCTGAATTATTTGTGTATTGATTTATCTTACATTTGGCAAGTCATCCATTTTCCATTAGCAAAATCAATTCATTATTATTAACAAATTCTTCTTCATTTACTTTTATTTTCCTTCCTTTTTGGGCTGCAGGAATCTCCATGCAGATTCGGCAAATCTAAAAAGATGCAATAGAGGATGTGTACCTTGAAGAACTGCTTTATAAACAGCAGGATTCTTAGATAGAAGACGCAGCATAAAAGTCATAAGAACGGATGAGGTATCATGTCCTGCAACCATGACTAGCATGATATTGTGCAAAATTTCCTTGTCAGTCACAACTCGTTTATTTTCTTCATCGCGCTTACTTAACAGGCATGTGATCAAGTCTTGTTGAGGAGTGGCAGTACGCTGCTCTAGTTTCACTTTCTTCTCTTGTACAAGTTCCTTCAACAGATCTTGGACCCTGGAGCTTGCACGGAGGCTCCTACTGTAGCGAGTGAACGGCAGCTTTATTGGTATCGACCACATTCCCTCTATCATTTCTTGAAAATTTTGCAAGAATTTTTCTTTTTCAGCTCTTTCCTCCATACCAAAGAGAAGAGAGCATATGATGTTGAATGTAAGGTTTTTCATCAGGGGCAATGCCTATAGGAAAATCAAAACATTAGTATTATTTACTCTGCTTTTGTTTATCAAACAGATTATGCCCCCTCCTAGTCTATGCATTCATTCTCATAGTCAATACATGTAGAGTCCATACAATTGTGAACACCAGTTATATGAGAGTGAGTGCATACTACATATGTTTCTTAAAATTGAAAAGTATTGAATTTATCTCAAACCGATCAAAGCAACAGTGGGAGTCTTATAGCATATCGACATACCGCAACTTTTTCCTTGCCCCGCCAGTGCAACTCGATATGCTTTCTGACTTCTTCATCCATTTTCGCCACGTACTGCTTCAGAGATTCTGGTCGCAAGAACAACACCAGAGAGTCTCTCACGCGTTTGTGATCTTGGCCACTGAGTTCCAGCAGATTGCGGTCTCCTAGAATAGCGCGGAGGGATGCTGTTTGTTTGTTGGCTATCTTGCTGCTGTCTCCAGAGAATACAAGCTTGTTCGCTGCTTGCCCATGAATGAACACGGTCGGTTTGCCGAAGAGAGAGAGCTTCGAGATTGGTCCATACTTCCTCACTCTTTCTTGGAGCCATTCTTCTCCCGTGTTTGTCCTCATGGCTCGCAGCAGGTCAAGGCTTTGGCCTATAATGGGAATTCCCAAAGAACCTGGAGGTAGCTTTCTTGATGAACCTCTTCTTCTCCAGCTTAATAAAAAGAGAACTGGTAGAAGAAAGAGAAGAAGGGTGATCGAAATGTTCATTGTTGTGGGTGTGGGCATGTGTGTGTGTGTGTGATGAGGGGAAAGCAAGAGTTATGGCTCTCTATTTTTGTCTGTTTCTGAACTAGCACTTTAGGTGGTAGATTCCTTCTGGAACGGGCGATGACGATTACTATGTAGAAAACGCATCAACTTTGACACGGGTCCTATTAAATATTTTGCCGATTTGTTTCGTGTGCCAGGTGCTTTATTCAAAGCTGCCGTTTACATAGACATAGACAATTAGTATAAGACTGACCTAACGGAGAAAAAAATGGATGTGACCTCTTGTTTGGTTGTGACGGCGGAGTTGAGCCCGGATGTTTGTTACTCTGTTTCGGTCACTATCACAAATTTAACGGGAGGGAGCAAAACTGAGAACCAATTGTTAATGTGTCAGCGTAAAATACAATAAAACTCCTAGAATGAGAAATGGACCACGGTTGTCGGAATTTGAAGACCAGAAAGATTGAAAGGAAGAACAGGATCAGTTTCTGAATTTCACTCAAGAAGTTCATCATCATCATCTACGGGGATGATCAAACAGTTTCGTCGAACAAACCCCTACAACTAAACAAAAGAGAGGGCAAAGAAGAAGAAGGTGGAGAAACTAATATGGAATTGGAGGTGGGTTTCTTGGAAAATGCAGTGAAAAATTATTTCTATGGGAGTCTTGATGACTTTTGAACCCAGAAAGGAAAGGAAAGGTAACTCCAAGTACTGATGAGCGAAGAAGTCTTATTTCCGGCAAAAGGCGGAACGGTAGTTCCCACGCAATTGGGATGCACCTGGTGATGAAAATTTGTCTCTTCTCTGCATAACTCTAGTTTTATCCTAGTGTCCGGTTCTTTACACCAGGTGCGGCCTTTGTCTCATGTTTTGGTTGGATTTGGACCTTGTTGAGTTGCATAGCTTTTTCAGTGGATGGAATGGACTGCTATTCCAACAATCGGGAAAACTTGTCTAAGTATCACAAAGTAAACATGCGCCACGTATTGCGCTATCAACATATTGGGAATCAGCCGAGTGTTTGGACGAGGCTGTGACTTAATACTTGTGGTGCTTGAAGAATACAAGCACTTCATGGTTCTCAACTTCCATTTCCTTCTCATAACCCGCTCGGCATTGATGAACTTGAGGAGGCGGCTGAATTCGAAGTGATGAACTTGATTGTGGTGGGATGGAAGGTGGATGAGAAAGTTGCAGGGAGGATCCTGGTTGAAGCTGTTGCATCTCAACAATTGCTCCATCTGATGTCGGACTTGGAGCCGACAAGCATCTATGGAAATGTTAGAAGTCTACCTGAGGCAGGGTGCACATTGTGCACTTAAATCAAGCTGGATTGCATCGTACAAATTCGTATTGTTTAGATGCATTGGCAAATGATGGACGCTCGTCAATGAAACATCATTGCATCATGGTATTGGTCAATGTTATGTATGACTGTAGTGCAACGTTGCAAACACTACCATGAAAAGGAATTGCATAAGCAATAATCGCACCTAAGACGAGGATTTAATGAGTCAATCAGATCTTGGGTCTCGGCAATTGGTATATTTTAGAATAAGAAAGCATGCATAAAGAGGAGAGACCCTTCACATTTTGTGTACTTGCGGTGCCTTTCTCATCAAGTCCATGATACTTTTAATTCAAGTACTTTTCAGAATACAAAATGTCTTATCAAATCCTTAAAAATTGAGAATGGATCAATTTTTTTTCTTTTGATACGTGCCAGCCTACCACCCAATCACTATTTATGGTGGGTGTTAACTTAGTTAATATATAATGCATATCACACATCAGCATCGTTCAATGGACATATCAACTAGATTTTATGTCGAAGGGACTTGATTAAACGTTACGAGTTACATATAAATAAATAGAAAGACCCGATAAAAAAATTGAAATCATAAGCATTTAATTAGAAAAGACAGCCAAAGTATATAGACAACCAAAAAAAAAAGGTCGAATCATGGAAAGAACAACAACAACAGAACAAGACGAGGAGCAATGATGTCCTTTAGGATATCAAGACAGAAAAGAACAGCTAAATTAGAGAAGGAGAGCTGCAACACTAACACTGCTGCTGATTGCTGTGAGGAAAAGGAAAGCGGCCCCATCCAAGAAGAAGGCCCAACACAGAAACAAGGCCTGAAGGGGCGATCCCATCGCGTCACTTCACTTCCCCACTTTACCAACCGAATAATTTGCGCAGGCTGAGCGAGCAAGCAAAGAGCAAACAGCTGCGGAGAAACCGGGGGTGTGGAGATGAACAACATTCTCTGACAAACAGAGAAGCATTTGGGAAGTGGACATGGAAGGAAAGATCCCGACTTTGGTACTGTTTCTCTGCATCTTCTCGGCTGCCGTCGCGGCCGAGTACGTGCGGCCCCAGCCTCGCGAGACCCTCGATTTCCCGTGGGACCGCAAGCCCTCCTCTTATCCCCAGCAGGTGAAGGACTTATCGATTCTCGCTCCTCCTTTTTTCTGTGCTATCTTTCGTTTCGAAAGCCCTCTCTTTTTTTTCTTTTTCTTTTTTTCTTTTTGCGGGGATGGAATTTGTCGAGTTTGCGTGACTTCGGGTGGTTGAATTCGGCTCGCTGGTCTGCAATTTCTGAAATTGTCGCTTTCTTGGAGCTTTTTGTTGTGTTCTTGAAGCTGGAATTGCTTCGTGGTTCATCCTGTGGTGAAGATTGTGAGATGAGTGTCGAATCACGTGAAGAGGGACCTGAACTAATGTATAGTACAAAGGGGAAAAAGGAAATCTGTACTTCATATGGCACCAAACCGAGATTACTGAAGTTACTATCTTTATCTTTATCGGTGTGACGATTACCGTCAGTTTCCTCGCCCTACGCTGTCCTCGTAAACTATGTTGTTCTTTAGCAGTATCACCAATTTATGGAGGCCAAGGTGTTGAATGATCTGTTAGTGATCTGCCATAGGACAGCAGGTCTCATCTTTTTCTCAGCTCACGTGTCCATTGAGTTTGTTTAGCGAGAGAAGCTTGATTGTCTTTCTTCTCTTGTTGTGTTGACTTAGTTCGCATCAATAGTTGGTGTTTTCAGTATTGTTCCGATATGAGTTCCAGCTGCCTCACCAAGATCTCAAATTGATACGCCGTGTGACATTATCAAAATCCTCCTGCAGGTTCACATTTCTTTAGCTGGAGATGGACATATGCGCATTTCATGGGTCACTGATGGTAAATCTTCCCCTTCATACGTGGAATACGGAACATCGCCTGGTCGATATGACTCTACAGCTCAAGGAGAGAGCACTTCTTATAGTTATCTATTTTATAGCTCTGGAAAGATACACCACACGGTGATCGGGCCATTGGAGAGCAACACTGTTTACTTCTACAGATGTGGAGGAGAAGGTCCTGAGTTCCAGCTCAAGACTCCTCCTGCAGAATTTCCGGTTGCTTTCGCTGTGGCAGGAGATTTAGGCCAAACTGGCTGGACTAAATCAACACTAGACCACATTGATGAATGCAAGTATGATGTGCATCTCCTTCCCGGAGATCTGTCCTATGCTGATTACATACAGCATCGCTGGGACACATTTGGTGAGCTGGTGCAGCCACTTGCAAGTGCAAGGCCTTGGATGGTAACACAAGGAAACCACGAGATGGAGAACATTCCACTGATTAAAGATGGATTTCAGTCCTATAATGCAAGGTGGAAGATGCCATATGAGGAGAGCGGATCAAGTTCGAATCTGTACTACTCTTTTTGAGGTGGCAGGCATCCATCTCATCATGCTTGGCTCATACACAGACTATGATGAATACTCAGAGCAATATAATTGGTTGAAGGTTATCATTCATTTCCCTATTTTTTGTCATGCAAAAGTTGTTGCAATAATATGGATGCTGTTGTGAATCACTTAAATGCACTAATTACAAAGGAGGAAGTTTGTGCTGTTAGCTATCTGTGAAAGTTAGGATTCTAAAATTGAGGTAACAAGTCTCACAGATAGGAAAATTAAGTTTGTAATTTATATATCCTTGGTTAAATTCTGTTAAGAGTAAATAGATTTGAAATCGAGTGTTAGCTACTATTTTGCTAATGAAGCAATTTTCAATCTTCAACTTGTTATGGGGAATTAACTTCTGCATTAGTTGTCAAAGGCAAAGGTGTTCATTTTCAGCTATCAGATGTCGCTCTTTGTTTTCTTACATTGATGCAAAGGACTTATGATGGTATTTAGCACTCATTTCTGTCCAATGGTTATGAATTTTCTGCTAACATATATGTCTTATTCTCCATTTACAGGCTGATCTTTCAAAGGTCGATCGCAGTAGAACTCCATGGCTGATCGTATTGTTCCATGTACCTTGGTACAACAGTAACTATGCTCACCAAGGTGAAGGCGATGGGATGATGCAAGCCATGGAACCATTGCTCTATGCAGCTGGGGTGGACATAGTATTTGCAGGACATGTGCATGCTTATGAGCGATCCGTATGACCCTATACCTATACTTTTTCATCTCTCATTGCTATTTGATGTGCATGAGGCATGATTTTAAGTGGTCATCACTGAACAGAAACGTGTCAATGGTGGAAAACCCGATCCTTGCGGTGCCGTTCACATTACCATTGGTGATGGGGGGAACAGAGAAGGTTTAGCTCATAGGTATGTCCTCACTCTAACAAAAGCTATTGATTAGGGATTCGATAGGACATTCTGTTGATCAATTTTCATTGGATGCATTGGGAAATGTTAAATAGCTCCTGTGTATCATTACAGATATAAGGACCCCCGCCAGAGTGGTCTGTCTTCCGTGAAGCCAGCTTTGGTCACGGTGAGTTCAAGGTTGTGAATTCATCACATGCATTATGGAGCTGGCACAGGAATGATGATGATGAGCCGGTGAGGTCAGACCAGCTGTGGATAACTTCTTTGAAGAGTTCAGGTTGCCTCGCTGAAAAGAAACACTCCTTGAGGAAGATTCTCATGGCTCCTTAGTATCGGGGATATGAAGTTCTTATGCCAATGGCCGATGTCATATGGTTATGTAGCTAAAATAGGGTGACGCCTTGTCAATATGTACTTTGAGACGCTGCAAAATCGAGTGTAGACAGGAGTAGTCATATGGTAATGCAAAGGGTGATATCTTGTCAATTTGTATTTTGAGACGTTGCAAAATTGAGTGCATCATGTGGGAGTGAGTGTACCCTGTGGGATTCAAAACATATTTCTGGAAGAGTTTAGGGTCCTCAGGTCTCTATTGTGCATGACAGCCTTGTTAGATGCAACCTGTACCATCCTCTTCTACCAAATACGTTTTAAAACCATCTTTCAGATTTATGCAGCTTCTTGTTAGTCAGGTCTGCCTACAACCCAGGGTGGGAGCAGAAGCATTACACAAATCTTCACAGCTGCGGATTCTGGCCAAATTTAAAATTTCCTGGTATTGTAGTTATGACATTTCTTGCATACAAACTGTTAAAGGCGCAGCAATTGTTAATAAAGAAGCAACAAATGACCAATATGGTAAGAGTCGACTTGCAACATGCTTCTTCAAATTTCTACTAACGCCCCGACAAATATTTGTGGGAACTCCAAATATGTACGATGCTCTCGCATAAAATACCATCCTGATGCAGTCTCTGCCTCAACAAAGCATTACATGTGCCGGATCAAGAGTTAAGTAACACGGACAAAACTTGGTAAAGCCAGTCGGAAGAAAATAATCTCACAACTAGATTCATCATTATAAAGTTAAATCATGACTCATGAGTGCATTGAACTCAGCAGCTTAAGAGCCAATGCCTCTTGCTCTGCCAAAGATATAGCGTCGGACTTCTGATTGATCTTATCGTTGGTTTCTTTTTGTGTGCCACCGTCATCGTCACTGTCAAAATATATTTTCGACTTCTTTCGCTTCCTGTTCTCCATAGCTTCACCGTCCGACTCCGAAAGCTCACTCTCACCCTCATCATCATCATCTTTACCTTTCCCTTCCTTCAGTTTCATCTTTTGCTTGAGTCTTCTTTCCCTGCGGCGCTGTCGCTCAAGGAGCTTGTCTTCTTTATCCACTAGCTTCATCTCCTCTCTCATCCTCTTATAGTACTCGTCTTTCTTGCCTGCAATAAATAATTACAGAAATTTGCGTGAAATGCAAACAGAGACACATACCATCCCTGATATTCATTTGTTCATAGAGTTAGGAAGTAAGTATCTGGGCAGATATAAAACAGAATGACACGAGCACCAACCCATCACCAAAAAATAAAAATAATAACACGTTCAGTCAATTCACTAGCTGCAGACATTCTTCCCATTGGCAAGATGCATTGAACACAAGAAATTCATGATTCAATTTAGAATAACGTCAACACAATATTGTTCTCTAAAGAAAAACCTAAAAACACCCATCAATTTGAGTAGGGGTACATACCTTTGTCAAGCAGAAGAGCACCATCCGAACTAAGCATCTCTGCTATCCTGGCAAGTGGGGGTAGGGTATTGCCTTCATCATCGAAGACAACTCTAGATCCCACTGGCCTATTGACATTGATTTTAAGCTTCTTTTTCTTCAAAACCCGAGTCGCCGGTCTACAGTAGAATAGCAAGTCAAATTTCATTTTACGTTTTTTGTAACATCAAATTAAGTTGCAACAGATGAGGATCTTGAAGATGCAAAAAAACAAGTAGCTTGTAGAACCTAACCAACTTTTGATTGTTGATGCTCCTCCTAATCTGCAACATATAATTCTACCTAAGAAAGAACGTGCGGATTTCAATTTTTAGCTCTTTCTTCAATCTTTTTGTAGCCTACTTCTGTGCATAATTGCATTCTGATCATTTCAATAAGGATGATGTCTAAACTATGAATATGCCCACACTGAAGAGTGCATAAGCTATCTTCGGATAACAATTTTCTAATATGAAAAGAAAAACATACATTACATCTTCAAGTTCATTAACTTTTGGCTGAGCCTCATCCACATCATCATCTGGCTGAGCCTCATCCACATCATCATCTGGCTGAGCCTCATCCACATCATCATCTGGCTGAGCCTCATCCACATCATCATCAGTCAAAAGTAAATTGTTCTCTTCATCTTGTTTAGAGTCATTCACCATCAGACTCTTTGTTGAGACCTTCAATTCACTTTTGCCCACAGCATTCTCTGGTTCAAGTGGTAAAGATTCTTCTAAGACTATCTTGGACTTATTTTTCTGGTTTAGGAAACGAATCTTCGGAGTCATCGGTAGACCAAATGATGCTGAGAAGTCATCAACAGGGAGTTTCATCACATCAAAGATCTCTTTATCTTTCTGTATATGGATCGACCGTAAATATGTGATGAAGGCCCTTTGTGCAAGATATTGAATATTGGGATACTTGACAAGCAAGGCAGACAACAAGCCGGAAACTGGTTGAAACCTTTTGTCATTTGCCTGGAATCAGACCGAATCAAAGCCATGTCAGCATCTGAGGTGCCAATACCACATGATAATCAACGAAGTGCACCAACAAAGTACCACATGAGCAACTGTATAGATGACTAGTGAGCTAAGCTCAACCATAAGCCAAAAGGCAAAAAGGTCCAGAGAGAATGCATTACCTTAACAAGTTCCAAAGGAATTTTGGCAGCTTTCAATTTTTCAAGCATTTTCATTTCTGATGGCATCAGAAACAAAACTGACCTTCCTCCAGACAAATATCGAGCTGTGCGACCGACTCGATGAATGTAAGATGCAACATCTTCTGGACAATCAACCTACAAGTTCAAAAGCATCTAACACCTTATAAAAGGGAACAGATTGTGCCTTCCCGAGAACAACTATGATGACAATCTGATCATAGAATCCACCTAAAGCATAGTGAAAAAAAGAATCACCTGAACAACCCAGTCCACTGCCTTATTGAAATCAAGACCTCTAGAAGCCACGTCAGTTGAAAAAAGAACAGACCTCTTCTCACAAAATTCAGAATATATTCCCATCCTTCTCTCCTGCTTCATCCTTCCATGAAGACATTTCAAGGGAATTCCTGGACGAAGTTTCTTAAATGCTTCATAGACAAATTTCACCTGGAAGATTGCAATTTAGGGGTAGAGTTATATATGAACAAAAGAATCAACCCAAACACGAGAGTGAATGAAAAATTGAAATGCTAAATCAACCAGAATAAGAGGTAGAAATATTCTAATAGTGATCATGAAGAGTTGAGCTAAGCATTTGACCAAGCAAATACAACTAAATCAAGCTATCTTGAAGCAAATAATTACCCCGAAAACGTGAAATTTGATTGTTGATACCAGCAATCTCTATAGAAAAAATGGGACCAGACTCCCGGGTGATTTGTTTATCTCTAAAGTTGGAATCTAAGCCTCCCATTTGTTTGGTCAAAAAATATTCCCTTTTTGAGGTTAAACCAGCTCACGTTGTAAATGGTCCACGCTAGCAATTAAACATTTGCAAGAGTGGTGCTTAGAAAATACACCAGCATATAACAATTTTTTCTTCAACAGATGTGCATAACAAACTAAGAAGTTTTGGGGAGAAAATATCAAACAATTCAGCCACAGACTTTAGCCAACAAATTCAACTAATCACCAAACAAATATAAGTCAACAAAAGCCTAAAACAATGCTAATAACACAAACAGAAAATGTCAGTTAACACAAACCATCTAACAGAATTACACAATTTTAAGTATTCACAAACAAAGCCAAATTATCTACTCATTCTATTAAGGCAAGGCAAATTAAAATGGCAAGGCTCAGTGAAGAAAGCTCAAAGGTTCTAAAATACCTGCTTGCAACTAGAGAGAAACACGAGAGTCCGGGATTTGAGGTGTGTCCTAATAAAGCTCCACAACATGTCCAGCTTCTGCTCAAGCGGAACAGTCATGGCAGTTTGCTGCAAGCGGCTTGGAGTCGCCGTCACAGACTCCTCGTGCACACTTATATACTCAGGGTCCTTCAAACTAAGCCTTGCAAGATCCTGGACTGACTTTGTCTGGGTTGCAGAAAAGAGCATGGTTTGTCTATGTTTAGGCAGCTGCGAAATAATTGCATTTAGAGTCTTCTTAAATCCAACATCAAGAATACGATCTGCCTCATCAAGGACCAAGACCTGTTCCCTGGCCAGAAATTTTAACTCAAATCAGCAACTATACATCAGCATTGAAAATTACTAATAAAAAATCCCATCGACCTTAAGCTGTGAGCAATCAAAGTTCAGGGTCTCGTCCATATGCTGAAGAAGCCGACCAGGAGTACAGACCAATACGTTAAGGTCGTTTACACTCTGCTTTTCAAGGTCGACATCCTTGCGGCCACCGATGAGAAGACCGGCACTGAAGCCATGGTACTTCCCAACAACTTTCAACACATCAAAAAGCTGACCAGCTAATTCCCTTGTCGGAGATATTATGATGCTTCCTACCCCGTCCTCAGGACCCCATCGTTCTCTGTACAATTTCTCCAATACCTGAGACAAGCTACATGGTTCAGTCTAAAAAGTCTCCTCACGCAGGCAGTGAAAATGTCATAAAGGGACAAAGAGAACAAAATCAGCAATTCTCTCAAAAGAAAGAACTTCAAATTTCGACAGAAACATAGGAAAAGGGAAAGCCCAATTCTGCACATTCTTACGTTAAAAAAACGAGTCAATCCATCATTCGAAATAACACGCACTAACCGGAATGAGAAAAGCCAGAGTCTTCCCCGACCCGGTCTTCGCCGCGCCGAGAACGTCTCTCCCGCAGAGCGAGTGAGGCAGCGACGCCCTCTGAACATCGGTCATCTTCACGAACTTGGCGTCGCGCAGGCCGTCCTTCGTCCTGCTCGATATCGGGAGCTGGTCGAACCTCGCGGACCCGGCGTAGGGAGGGAGCGAGGCGGCGTCCTGCTCGAAGGGCGGGGGCGGCGGCGGCGGAGGGAGCGACAGGGGATTGGAGCCGGAATCGGGCTTGCGGGACTCGATCCACGCGTCCAGGAGCTCGATCTCCTGGACCTCCGAGAGGCGCCTCTGCTTGCGGGACTGCTTCGACTTGGGTGGCTTCATCGGCGGCGAGTCTCCGGCGGCCTTCCGATGGAGATTGCGGTGATTTCTCGGAGGTTAGCGAGGGATGGCTATGGAGGGGGTTTAGGGTTTTTGTTGGGCGGTGCGATGTTTTAGGAGGAGGCAAGAGGACGGGGGAAGTACGTGCGGAATTTACGTTTCTGCCCTTCCGTTCGGCGCCGCCTGTGGATTTAAAAGTGACTAGATCCTTCGCGCCCTGACGACGGTTTGATGACGTGGATTCGAGAAAAGGGCACGACGTCTGAATCGATCTGATCATGTGCGGCGGCGGCGGAAATGTGGATGAACCGAGGCGACCGGCCCGGCCCGAGAGGTCCGAAGGGGAAAATGAGCCGACTCGGTTGATGTCCTAAAATGAAAAGGCTCAATTCGTCCAATTTTAAAACGCATTGAATATTGTCTGTGTAGAAATTATATCATTAGTGGACTCGATCATTACATTAGGCCCTTTTATCAATGGGCGAGCTTGGCACAACTTAAAATTTCCATATAGATTTTCGGATTAAGTGAGATCAAAGTATAGGATGTTGATTAAGTTCTCGTTTGCCTTTAACACTAAAGTAGGTCATCGCCACGCTTACTAGATCTAATTTCATATGAAAAAATTCGGCTATAGAAATAAAGAATAATAGTACAAATGATCCATAAATCTTGATTAAATATGCACTTTTTATTTGTATAATATAATCTATGAATTTTTGTTCAATATGCAATGTCGTCCTAAATTTTTACTTTACTTATTATGGTTCTTGAACAAATAGTAAATATTCAATATAATCCCTATATTATATAAAAAAAATTAAAATTCAAAGGCCACGTTGAATATTTGATTAAAATTTATGAATCGCATTAAATAAATCAAAAATTCAGAAACGATGTTGAATATTTACCCAAATTCCAAAATTATTTATGTGATTTTTCTCATAAATATTTTAGTCATTAGGAACTTCCTTGATACCTCTAGAAAACAAGAGGAAACAAGGGAACTTTCCTCGTAAATACCCCCGTTATCCCCTCTATTAGCAATGCCACATTCCCTCCTCGATCCTACAGATAACTAAACAACTACCTTCTCTGATTAAAAAAATTCTGATTTTAATAGAGATAATGTCTAAATTTGCAAATTAATATGTTAAAGACTTAAAATGAACTATGTGATGATCAATTTTGGAAAGTAAGATGTTTGTGAGATTCGTTGGCAGGTGTCTTGATAATTTTAGATTATATATTTGTGCATTTGGCTATACCATGTTACTATGATATTGCAATAAAAGATATGAACCTGATCATGAATTTTCTTGTTTTTTACTATTATTGGAGGTTGAAATTCTTGTTCAATTTGCGTTCTATATAGTTTTGATTCTTTGGATAAATCGGTGGGAAAGGCTAACAGACCAAATTTCCATGACCCGAGTCTAAGGGTTAGAAGCTCTCGCAAATTTTGTATCGTATAGAACCTACGTATCCTGATATTAGGCCCCTTTGATTCATAATTATGATTGATTCGATTCATTAACATCTTAATCTTAATTTAGGTAAATATGTTCTTCCATGGACTATTAGAACTTTATTTCATTTCACAATTGGTTAAAGCCAAAGCCAAGCTGCTCCCTCCAAAACACACAGGTTTTGCTAATCAATTCTGCTTTTCCTCAAATCCGTTCGAAGAGCCAGAATCTATTAGGTCAAAATCGAAGTTAATGGAGGAACTTGAACATTTAAAAATCGAAGTTCATGGAAAGAACATTACATGTTTCAAGAGATTGTTCAATTGTCCACTAGCAAACCCATCAAACGGGTGGGTTAAGTCAAGTTTGAGATTGATCGAAAATGGTCTAACTTAAATATATCTATTTAACCTATTTTGACCCATTTTCATGCAATGCAAATCTAATAACTCATAACCACCCAACGCATACTAGACACATATATGACCCAACCCACAATACTAAAACACTTACATAAATAGCCTAATCTAGGATAACTCATATTCAAACTAAGGTAAAAATGTAGAGTGAGTGAGGGCAAAATCAAGTAAGGGCGAAAGAAAATGAAAAGAGAGTCATAGAGGGTTGGATCTAAGTAAATTATAAACCCATTATAATTCTTTTCTTTTCAAAATTTATGACTTATTTAACATACATATTTTTGGGATTTGCCATTTTAAACCCATTTATAACCCGTTATTGAATATAACTAACTCATATAACAACTCAACCCATCACGTATGGTTAAAAAGTGAGTTTATGACTCATTTTGACAAGAGTATACAAGTGTACCACAAATATAGATTGAGTTTATGCTATAACAATTTTTGGGAGAATTCTTCTTAATGAATTTGTCTCAACAGTTGAATTCTAATCTTGCTGGTAAAGGACGATTGAATTTTCATTGCCACTGGAGCACAATTTTTTTGATTAAGTGTGTGGTTTGTTTTATAATGGAAAAACAAATTACTTCCTATTCATTTCCCTTTAAATCCAGTACAACTAATGATCATACGCAAAGGAAATCATCAAGGTTTCGTTTAAGAATAACTCGATGTTAATTGGATTATACACTCCCCCGATTTTGATTAGATGGGATTCCCACCTTCACAGTGGTTTATTCTGAATATTGATAGGGCTTCTAAATGCAACCTAGGACTTGCCATTTTAGGGGTTTATTTAGAAACTAAGGAGTGACTGGCTCACTAGTTTTGCCACATTCCTAAGATTATGTTCATCAACACAAGATAATTTCGGGCACTATGATTGGGACCAACTTCGCAAAACAACTAGTCTTTCACAAAATCATCATTAAAATAATTGATCTTGTTAGTCTATACTTATTTATTTACTTAAAAAGATATCTGAAGACCATTGAGTTCTTACTTTGAGTTTAAAATGCAACATTAGTTTCGGAAGAAAATCGTATCGGCGACTAATTTCTAAATATGGAATTGATAAACAATTGAACACTAAGTTATCTTATTTTCCCTAATTCTAAAATTTAGTTAATATTTTATTAGATGATAAAATAGAGAGAGTAAATTAACGACCTCAATTTTCCGTATTCGACTAACTTTTTTTCTTCTCTATAAAAAAAAAATAAAAAAAATACGGCCGACCGTGGCCTTGACCCAAATAATTAGCCCATCCTAGGAAATGTCGAGCATCACTGCCACCTCCTACGGACAAATCGCACGACCAGCAGACACCGACCGAACCGACACGAAGAAGCTCTCGACCATTTCTCTCGCTCTCTCCTTCACTCGCCCGCCGCTGCGACTGTTACATCATACAACGAACAGCGATCCCGCATCGGGAAAGAGCGAAAAGCGCAGAGCGAAAGCGATGGGGCGCAGGATCGGAGAGCCGTCGCGGGACGGGCGCGACGGGGCGTCGCTCGGCGAATCGCTGCTGCTCGCTGCCGTGTGCATCGTCGGCCTCCCCGTCGACGTCCACGTCACGAACGGCGCCGTCTATTCCGGAATCTTCCACACTGTCTCCGTCGAAGGTGCGTGCGTGCGTTGCGTTGTGTCGCGTCGTGCGCGTGCGGATACGGCTCCTTCGCGGCTCGATCTCGACGGCGAGCCTGTTGAGATCTCGGAACCGATGCGCGGAGAGTCGATCGTGTGGGAAAATTCCGGCGAAGTCGCGATAGTTCGTTTGGTTTTCCGTTACGACGCGGCGCTGCTTTATAGGGCTTGATTTCGTTTTTTCGATTGCTGCGTAATCCATCCGTGTGACGGAGTGCGAATTTCATAGGAATGCGGTTGGCGTGGGGTCTGTTGATTGATCGGGTGCGATAGAACTGAGGTGCGGATGGGATTGGAGATCACAGTGGTGGCGTCTTTTTTTTTTCTTTTTTCTTTTTTTTTCAGTTTGTATTGTAGGGAATGTAATGGAGATTACATATTGAAAGAATGTAGAGAAGGCCCGGGGGAAGAATTCGAGATAGAGTGTAGAGGAATAAAGCCTGCGGAAAAAGCTTAGGGTGGAAATCAATTTCAATCGTTTGATGCAGCGCTTCGTTATGCGTCTTTTAGTGTAGAATCTATATGGAACTGGCTGCATATGAGTAATGGGCAACTTCCAGAACTATAATTCTCTAAGGAGGTGGCGATCAGAATCTTTGTAGTCTTATTTATTGTGCCGCTGAGGTTTTTCTTGGCCACGTATTGTATTTTCACTGCTTGAAGGGTTATATGGTCAGATAATTGCTGAAGCTTAATTCGCAGAAGTCTAGCAGACATTTCTATGTCCCTGTAACAATCTGTGATCCCAAAAGAACAAAAAGAACTAAACTTAAGCTCGCTTTACTTAGGTGTCATTGTGAAGAAAGCAAGAATGACTAAGAAGGGGAGAAGCAATTCAAATGTGGCAAGTGGATGCATGGTAGAAACGCTTGTGATTCTCGCTGAAGATCTTGTTCAGGTCATTGCCAAGGTATTGTCTAACACTTCTTATAGGATGTTGAGTACCTTCACGAAGTACAAATCAATGCACTAAAGTGACGTTACTGCTGTAGGGAGTAGAGCTTCCAGCTTATGGCATTACTGGAACTATAGCTGGGGATGAATCAGAATTGGCGATTGGAACTGCTTCAAACGATGTCGCAAGAGTGGATAACAGGTCCGGTTCTATTGACACAAGCAAGAGGAGACCCCATCAAAGAAAGTAGGTATCATTACATGTTGCGAAATCATACTTATAAACCAAAGTAAATGTTTAATGTTTGATTTTTTTCATATGCTGCTGAAGATAGCTGGAAAATAATGGAAATTTGAAAATTCATGATTTTAGTTAACCAGAGTACCTTTATATAATCATAGACTGATTTGACATTTGGGGAAGAAATTCTGTATCTTCTACTTTCATTTATTGAATTTATCATGATGTTAAAAATGGTGAAGCCATTTATTTATATAATGGGCTCTACTTTTACTTTGCTTAAGCAGGACTTCAGTTACATCTGAAAACGGATTGACTGATGGAGATACGTGTGGAACCTTCAAAGTCAATTCACAGGGACAGGCAGAAAATGAGAATGAGGGAAAAGGGATGTCAATCAGAGCAGTCGAAAATGTCTCTGAAGGAGGAATTGAGAAAAGGGGCAGGAAAATCCATATTATGGTATTGTTGGCCTGCAACTTTCCTCTGTTGGTTTTTGCAGAGATTCCATTTGATGTTCCTATGAACGGGAGAAGCTAATGGTTATCCAGTTTTGTTATTGGCATGCAGTAAGTTACTCCTTTTCAATGACCATCTTATGCTTATTTCAGGGAGGAGGAGCTTTTGATGCCTCGGCAAATGGAAGGTATTAACTCCGTGCTTCTTGACTTAGTCTGATTTTTAGGATAATGCTTTGGGGGCATCCATGGTTTCTGGCATATTGTAGACCATAATGAGCTTATTATTTTATCATGTGGAGAAGAATGAAAGCATGATTGGACAGTTACGCTGTAGTTCTGTGCCTTTGTCCCATTTCATTGCACATCTCTCTTGTGGATGCTTCTATCCATTAAGTTGTCTTTCAGCGTGTCTCTCTTCCTGAGGTCATTTTGGTCATTTCTTCCAGACAGGTTGATGAAAATCCACAAGTCAAACAGGATGATCTTAACAGGGAGTCTGAGAATCAAGAGGATGATAAAGTATGTTTTGTCGAAATGAAGCATATGTCTTATGCAGTGGAATTGAGTTAATAATACGTCAATGGAAGTACTTTTGTATTTATGAATGTGGTTGTATATTGCAGGCTTCAGCAATGCAAGGTTCAAGTCCAAGCTGTAAGCTCACTCTCGATGATAATTACTTAAAGAATTCTGTTCTCTCTTTACTGGGCTAAATGAATGCAAATTGGGAGAATTGTTTTTCCTCTTGGGCCCATGTTCCCTTGCTCCAGAGTTAGGTGGAATTTGAAGGGAATCCATTTCCCATGCATGTGTCGTCTTTTCGAAAGAGGATGAGACAAGGCGTGTTCAGTCCCGCTACTGACTGTGCATTATTTCTCTTCAATGGACTCGCAAATAAGATAGAGACATTTTAATTTTCTATCTGCGTTCCTCCAACTTTAAATTGCCAAACATAGTATTGGAAGAGCTTAAATAGGGGTGCAGTGGTTCAAGAAGGGGCTTTTGTGGCTTATTTTGTATGAGACACTGAAATGGCTGTCACTGGTTTTTAGGAACTCTTTTAGAAGTTGTTAGCTCTGCATGGCATGCCATTAGAAACATTTTGTAGTTCTGTCTGCATTCCAATGAAGATGCACATGGATTCTCTTGCACCTGTTGGTTTTTGCCGTGATGCTCTCAGTCTTGTTAGCTTGCCATCCAGTTTTTTTAAGTTTTTCCTTGCTGAAAACTAACTAAGTTTTTATACTATTTCCTTTTAAAACTCAATATGATTTCCATACAGCGGATGCTTGCCTTTCCCTAGTAAAACCTGTTGATGGAACACATTCAGAGGTGCTGCCGCCACTGCAACCTAATGAAGCATCCCATCTTACTGCTTCTGCACCTGCGAAATCAAATAACGGAACCTATTGTAGGCCGGTTTTATCAGAGAATGCTGCTTCTTGCTGCGGATTGGCTTCCACTCTATCCGTAGTTGGTACCTCCGGCAGAAGCCTTAGTTCAATGGCATCTCCAACTGAGAAGGTTCATTTGCAAGGTCCAGAAGCATACAAAAGGGCAAAGGTAAATCATATGGCTAATGCAAATAATCAGGTTGGCATGTAACAGTGTGGTCTTGCAACTTGTGAGAAGATGAAACGAGGAAGTATGTAAAATAGAACTAATTTTTACATTTAACAAAAAACTGGCATTTGTGCATTTGATTTGTTTAGTTGCATTGTTCCTCTGCATTATTATATTGTCTGACAAAGGCTTTTCTTTCTTTTTATCAAAAATTTATCACAGGAATCTAAACTTAACCCTGGAGCAAAAATCTTTTCTCCTGCTCTCACAAAATCTGTACCAGCAACTCCACCCTTGGTACGAGCAGTCACAGGAATGTCCTATGTGCCAAGCGCCTCACCTCTGTTGCCTGTTGGAGCAGCTCAAGCAGAGGTGGGTACCAGCAGTTATGTACCCCAGCCATCTGTGCCTGTTAAGGGTGTACAGTACAATAATTTCACTGCTGGAAACGGCGACATGAGTGCTATTTCGCAGGCTGTAAGTAATTTATAGTTTATATTGAGTTGTCTTTCCTAACAGATTTAAGCGTTTTATTTTCCTGGCAGAGGACATGCTATTACTTCATTTCTTAAAATGGCAAACATTCTTTTTTTATGCTTCAACTTCTGAGCTTTATTTACCCAAGATTACTTGTAGAAATCCTTCTTTCTAGTTTTGGATTGGGGTTGGGAAGCAAGGGAGCAAGAAGTCTTATTTTATAAATTGACTGGGCTTTTGGTTTTGCAGTTTGCTGGAAATATGGGAAGCAGGGCACAGCTACTTAGGTATAGTGGTCAGCATCATGCTTTTCCACTGGGTTCTACTTTTGTTCACCCTAATGCTCAAGCTGTAAGTAGCAGTTGGGTGCTTTTCCTGTCCAGTCATTACGTTTTTTAGTATAATGCCTCATCTGGCAATTGTATCCAAACTTGTATCTTTCTTTACAGGTCATGGTTGGACGAATGGGTCAGCTTGTCTATATGCCTGTATCCCAGGTAAGACATGTTCTGCAACAGTTTTTGTTGTGATTCTTTGTCCAAGTCAGTTAATATCTATAGGGTTTGTGACTTCAGTCGCACGAGTTCTCTTCATTCTTATATTTAACGGAGTCCACAGGGTAATGAACTCTATCTGATGGGTTGTGCACACTTATTTGCTTGTTGTGTTAGGTGGTCTTTTTACCAAGACCTTCTACTACATCATTCACATTTCCCTTGTTTGATAATATCAAGATGACATGGTTTCCTTTATATTAACCCCTTCTTTTTTTTTTTTAAATTTCATTCTTTAAGGACCTAGTTCAGAGTGGAACTGCCATCCCTCCAGCTTTTCCACGCCCTTTGCCCACCTTAAGTCAAGTGCAGTTTCCAAAGCACCAAGGTAAAAAGAGAATTTCAATGTTATGCATGTCTCTGTGTTCAAAGAATTGCAAATTGATATCTTTTGAGTTTCTGGAGATTTTTCGAACATGAGAATTTGAGGTGGGTAAGTACAACAGTAGGGCATCATGTCATTTAAAACGTCAAACCTTACTTTATCTGCTGAAGATGATTAGTGGAACATTATATGCTCCATTAGGTAATGTTGCCAACTAGAATTAGAGGATACATGGTAATTCTTTCAGGCCAAATATTCTGCTCAGCTCAAAGGGGAATGCCAGGGAAAAACATGCAGATGTTGAAGTGAACTTGCCTACCTATTGTATCTTAAACTAATCTTTTGAGTCAACTATCTCATCTTGCAATTTGCAACAATAGATTATCTAAGCCACAGTTTTTGGTATTATCCCCGTTGTGCTAGCTTTATTCACCAAGGAGAGGGTGAATAGTCATGGGAGCTATCTTTTTGTCTATGAAGATTGTATGGAGGAGCTACGCTGTTTGTATTTCATTTTATTCTTACAACCTCATTTCTATCTTAAAGAGCTTTTAAAAAATTGTGATAGAAGCATCTCATCTTTGATTGCAGGAACTCTTCCTGGTCAACCGTTTGTGCATCAACCTACGGTTGGTGGGCAGCAACTATATGCTGCTGCAAGCCTCCGCCACTTTTGCAGTCTCCCTTCCCCGCTAATCAGTCCATTTCAGTTTCAGTCCCTGGAGCTAACGGGCTCTTTAACGCCAAGTTTTTGTGAATGTAGTCCTATTTCCTTGAGATCAGCGTCAACAAAGAAATTTTCTCCATTTTTCCCTCACTATGGAAGAGTTCCCCTCCCCTCCCCCTCCCCCTCTTTTTTGGTCGAAACTATGGAAGAGTTTGATTGTTCATTTTCCTCTCCTTTAATTTTTTATTTTGCCGGGCTGCATCATATAGGTTTTTCTTTCTATATGTTTGAAAGTGAGTGCACTGTTGGGGAAATCGTTGTAAGACCTGGTCAAGGGATTATTTTTTCATTATTAAAGGTTCTTTAGTTCGATTGTGAGGTGGAATTTTTAGTTCTTTAAATTATTTGTTTAAGCTTGTCATTCCTTTGGCTACGAGGGAAATCTCTCTCTCTCTCTCTCTCCCTCCCTGCCGGCCCTATTACCTTCCTAGAACATGCGTATAATCCTTGTATTCGGTATATTGCGCCAAGAGCCTATTGTGTATATTCTTCTAGTTGCAGGCCGTACAGAACTGCGACTTAAGAATAAGATTCTAAGTGGAGCCGGGTTATTCCAAGTATTTCTAGGAAGTCACGGTTCATCTCTAATTGCCTGCATCATTTGTTATGCTCATTCGTAAGTAAACCTCCTCTTCCAGCCTGTGGCCTTCGATTAGCCGGGGATCCATCTGTTTTGAGCTTATTCCAGACTGTGCTGAGCCTTTACGAACGGATTCGAATCGAACCATAGTCTTGGGTTTGTTCCGAGAACTCTTGCTCTGCGTTGTAAAGATTAAACCAGACTGCACCATGAGTTCAATACGTTAGCCTAGGTCCTGAGGGCATTGAAAATTCCCCCGTTTTGAGGAAGATAGATGCACCAGACCAAGCTCGGATATAGGGGCTCCATGAGGCTTCGTAGGTCGGGTGTAAAATATGAGACCTGTATGATTCCCTACAGGCCAAGGGTTGATTTCTTTCCCTCTTCCTTGAATGAGACTTTGAAGGTGGGGGGATTCCGGAAGGCGTCCGTATGCCCCTGAACCAGGACAATCTCGAAGCACACATAGTGATACCTAGATATCTTATAGACTTGCGTCATTTCCCCTTATTCGTAAGTTACGCACAGAAATTGCGCCGACCTCCAGTGTGAAATAACTAATGCCGCATTCAACTCAGCAAATTGTGCTCCACATGGTCATCAAATCTCACGCTCGAATTGAATTGATTTGGAGAAACTGCTGCAATAAACGAGCCATGCAAGATGGAAGCAAAAGCTGAAATGACCCCCCGCAAACTATGATGCCAAGCTCGACACTCAGAGAATACTAAATAATGATGCATACCACAATCGGTACACGCTAGAAACCATTTTGAGCCTGGAGAGTACTGCTACGATTTTTGAGCTACAGAAGCTTGGGCTTGAAGTACAAATCACACAATTTGCCCTCAGTGATGTTCAGAATCTATAAGTTAGGATAAACGCAACAGAGAAACTGGAGCATAAAGTAGATAGTTCCAACTCCAATTATAATATTCGATCCAGCATGATTAAACCCACGCATACAGAAACTATTTGCAACTCTAAAGCAGTAAACAGGAAACTATATCGACTCTGCATCCTTTTCAGGACACAAAGCAGAGTATGTCAATGGATTGTTGGTTTCTATCAATTGTTCCCATTTTGCTGATGGAAATAAACAGTCCCTAAACAATAAAAGCTATCTTATATCTCATGACATTTAAGGTTGGTCGCTCTTCATCTATAAGTTATCCTGCTCCCCTAGCTTAGTCCCCATCTTCAGTTAATCTGCTCATGGTCACCACCGAGATCAGGTTCTTTGGCCCGAGCCTCCTGGTTCTGCTTCTCTTCTTCCTGCACAGCCTTGGTGAATAAGTGTGCTCTTAGAGTAAAGGCATAAACAACGCAACCCAATAAAGTGAATATAAGGCCATCTAATAAAGATTCTAATACCTGCAACAATTCAGCCATCCTCCCCATATCTCTGCGCTCCAGATATCCATGAGCAGAAGATAGGGGATTGTCGGGTTCAGGAGGTGGTAAAGGCTCAACAGCGACTGGCTCGTCCGCTTCAATGAGCTCTCCCGACTTAAGATTTTTAGCGCTGCAGTTCACCGGCTTTGATTTTCCCAGAACACTCGAAATGACTTTCCTCAGCAGCTTCTTCGTAGTTCCAGGCGGCAAGGTCATCGAAATGGCCTCCATCTCACGCCATTCCTTTTCTGAGAGCTCATAAAGAGGTCCCCATGTCTTCTGCATTTTCCACCACTGATCATACTCATTGCTGGCCTGGGGAACTCCATTACCACAAGTCGTCACATGATCCATGAACATTATCTCACTTGACGACGGAGGAGGTGGAGGTGGAGGTGGAGGAGGAGGAAAAGTTTTGGGTAAACCTGGTGGGGTCTGTTGACACTCGGAAACCACGTAGACATCCTTGATTGCTGGCGGAGCCACCTCTTTACCCTCAACAACCACACGAGCGGCCTCAGTCTTGGCTAGAGCCACCATTTTGCTATTTGAGGGGCCTGAATCAGCAGAAACTGGTGCTGCCCGGGTAGAGCTAGCATTCTTCTTTCTTGTATTGGCATTAGAGGCCTGGGTTCGATGCTTTTTCTCTGGACGGGGAATCTCCTTTCTTTGGATCATTTGCACGCCAGGAGCCACGTCGTTTTCAGCAGAAACAGGTACATGGCATCCAGGCTTGAACACAACACCCCTTAAAGTTTCCCGGGGGTTGCCAAGACTAACAGTCAGCAAATAACAGGCATCAAATTCTGCTTCGACAACACCAGAAAACCTCTGGCCCAACAAAACGCTGTCTATGCCATCAACACGATCCACTTGATGGGGTTGGTCTCTCTTCGAACCTCTATGCACAGGTGGGTCAGAAGTATCACTCCGAGGATCTTGATGTTGAACTTCAGGTACATTTGCGGCCTCACTGGGACTTGAATTCTGATCCTCTGGAATTGTTAGTCTTCGAGGGTGCCCCATTTTGCGCTTACGTGAGTTTGCTGAGGGACCGGGGATGGTATCTTGGTTTGCTTTCTTCATCTTGCGTGCTAGAATTATTCTCTAGCCCTCTCTGCAGAATGTGGTCTAGTTTCACCTCTTGCCGCTAAAAGGAAAATTAGATCTTTGAGTGATTAAATCTGAACTGGACCATGACCAGAGAAACATCAAAGAGGTACCATATATAGAGCAACCATGTTGCTTTATGCCGTGCATTGCCGGCACGTGGAGTTCATGCCGGGGCCTAAATAACTGATGCTAATCTCCTAATAAAGGAACAGAATTCAATGCTCACGAGAGTTCTACCGCAATTCAAATATCGAATTTAATTAACTCCATTTATCATTCCCTGGACAACAGCCAGACACCCTCATACTTTGTCATTAGGATTAACATAAATTTTATCAACTCTGCAACAGCTAGTAGCTTGAATCAATTTTTTTTGGAAATGAATAAATGAACAAGAAGTAGAAGGAACATTAAATTAAAATTACTGGGAAATAGAAATAATGACATAAGATGTGCACTCGACAAGATTATGGCAAGTCCAGATCACATAAAGAACGTGAAGGCTACAGCGTGTTAAGAGAATAGCAACAGAAAGCACTGACAAGTAAACAGTAATATGTTGTGATAAACATGCTATAATACGATGTAATGGAAAAAGATAGGTTGGTTAGATAAAAATCAGGAAGAAGCCTGCTAATACTTCCAAAGAGAAAGGAAGGAAAAAAATGTTACCGCTTTGAAGAACTTAATACATCAATGCTTGCAAAACTTACTGCAAACATTAACTAAAGGAGAAGATGAGCAATCAAATGTGTGAGCCTCAAGTTCTAGATTCTAGCAGTCCCACTAACAGAAATAATAGAAGCAAACGCATTTAGGGTGATAGATGACAAGTGAATGTTGATGCTGCCATCAGTTTTCCACAAATATTTTGACTGACAATATATTTTTAACATTTTCTGACCATTAGCATAATAAGAAACGATCAGAAGACAAACTCACAAAGCTAGAACAGGTCCTATAGAATTAAAACCATGAGCATAAGAATGGTTCTTGACAGGTTCTACTGAACTGAAGTCCTAGATTTGGCTCTATGGAATTTTGATGGCTCAGAAGTTGAACCACCAACTGCAAAACACTAAGGAAGTACAGTAAAAGTTGTTGCTTGAGATTCTCCATCTTACAAATGAAAGATAATAACTAGATAAGTAAATGGATCCTGGATCCTACCTAGCAGATGCAGTAAATCACCATTACTCTATTTATGATGCAAAAGAGTGTAGAGTCTAAATATTTAAATCAACATTGACAGGCTTATTTGTGCGCTGCCTGTGTGCAAGTGCACATCCAAAAAAAGTCAGCAAAGAAATTGGGTGCGTTAAAACTGACAGAATTCACTGGTATCATGTATAGATACATGCCGACTTTTAGTGTTAATTGTAAAGTTCGTGATGGTTATGCCAATGAATCTTGTTCGGGAAACTTCACTAATTACCTTTTCAGCAAAAACTCATGATATTTCAGCCTTAAACGATTTTCTGCTGAGGAGACAGAATGGCGACTCTCCAAGTTGCTCTCTTACACTGAGATAGAAGTATACATTTTCTACCATTAGAACTAAAAAAGAATGACCAGAAGACAAACCCAAATGCTAGTGGACGTCCTATAGAGTTTAATACCATGAGCACAGCACTTGTTCATCATATCGTTCTGCTGAAGTGAAGTCCTGAACATGGCTTGTGTAAGATTATACTTGAGAGCTCCATATCTAAATGCCCAATTTACTAAATTCTGTTTTATGCTTTTCAATACAAAACACTATGAAAGCATGTCGAGTTTTGTCCATCAAGATTCTCTATCTAACTAATGGAGGATATAATTTGTAGCTAAATCCTTCCTAATATATGCAAAAATCGCCATAATTCCCTTCATGATGTAAAATAGTGATAATCCTCCAAAAAATCCAACATTAGCAGTCGGCATGCCTCTGTACACTAGCTCAAGGAACCAAAACTAATGGGTAAAGAAATTGATTGCATTTATTTATAACATGACGGAAGTCGCCGATATTATATATAAACGCATGATGACATCCACTTTCAATGAAAAAATTGCCGAGGTTAAGTCAATGAATCATGTTAATGAAAAGAATAATTCACCAATTTTTCTCTGAGCAAAATTTTTTTTGAACTCCAGCATTCAAGGATTTATTAAAAATGGAACGCAAAGCATTGACCCACCAAGTTGTTTCCTTACTCACCACTTTCTCCAACATCTTTAGTCCAAGTCGCATGTTGTCTCTCTCACTTGTATATTTTTAACATCCCTCAAATCTTTGTCAAATCACTTGTTGATCACTTTTTCAGTAAGTCTTCAAATCTGTAGCCACCTTATTTTTCCAATTGACCCATGTTGGCATGCTCTCTCTCTCTCTCTCTCTCTCTTTCCCGACATGTTTTATGCTCTTTCTGCTCAATAATGTAAGAGGAAAGACAGGGACCATTTTAATCAATCTTTACCAATTCCGCCATAGAAAAAAGACATCTTTTCATACTCAACGCATTGAATAATGCACTACGCGTGCCTGAACAGCAAGCAAACGTGTAATCCTGCCATAAACCGATTCGAGGACTTCATCATCAACGCCAAGGGTGGCCTTATATCCATAGGATCAAGTGACCATATGCGGAGATTCAAAAGACGAAAAGAAAAAACGGGGACGAAGTGACGAAACAAGATACTTTGGACCGTCTTTGATCTCACAACTCGAGTAGAGATTAGCTCTACGCAAGCAGTAAAAATTCTTAAACATTCAACTAGTTCATCAGCTTTCCACGTCCATCCGAGAAAAAAGAGAGAAAAAAGAAAAGAAAAGGAGAAGACCCGCTTATCAGCCGATGATTTTCTTTCGACTCTCGTGTTCATTCAGCTACAGGGAACGTTAAAGCTCAGAACTTTATCAACTAAACTCAAAATTATCACCGGAAATTTTCTGGGAAACTGCCAAAGTTCAAGACTTTTCATTATTCAAATAAAAAAATAAACACAGCCAGCGAACGAGAGAGAGAGAGAAAGAGAGGTACCTTTCATGGGAGAGGGCCCAGCGACCGACCGCCATTGACGTCGGAAAAGTAGGGTAAAAAAAAAAAAACCAATTTTTATTAAGGGGAGGGGCTGATATATATTTTGGTGCTAATGGTCGTAAAGGGAGACGATTTATTATGGTGGGTAGCGAGTATTAATAAGGTTTCCATCCCATTACAGAATCATCTCCTACATCCCAAGAAATCACTACAGAACCTGGACCTCGGCAATCGCTTAAATTGCCACCCGTGCGCCCAGGCAATGCCCGACACGTGGATTTTAGCTGACTCGGGATTGTTTTGGAAAAAAAGAATTGGTGATTTTCTATTGGCTATGATTTTTTTGTGATAGATGGAATCACCTGATAAGAAAATGAGATAGCTAAACCATTTTTAAAATAATATATGGCTAAATCATTTTGTTTCACGAAAAATGAATAATTAAAAATGATTATTTTATCATTTGAATAATTAGCTAACGAAATTTTTTTCATTGTTGACTATAATTTCGTTTGTATGGGTGATGGTAATATCTTTTGCTTATTTATTATTGTAAGCAGTACAATTGATCCTTGTTTTTGCAAAACAAACACGCTCATGTCTCGTGGTGTATCTGTCTTAGAGGATGTTTTCTTCTTTAGTTAGGGCTTATTTTGACTCGTAAACCTTGCTAATAAATTAGTTTGAATTTTTCGAAATGATGAAAAATAAGACGTGAATGTACAAAAGTTGTTTTGGATGAATTTGAGATAGACTTTTTAAAGATTTTAGGTTTTTTTTTTTTTTTTTGGTTAGAGATTTTAGGGGTTTACACCTGAACTTCACAGGGAAAAGAAAAGTCACTAGCGTACCCGAAGAGTCATATTCGGAAATTTTTTCTATTGGCTCACTTGAAAATACTTGTACGGTGACGTTCAGAATTCCCCGACACTTACGATGCGTCACCAGCAAAGCACCCTGCATAACGCTGCTAGCCTGCTTTATTGCTACACTCCATGATGGTCTATAATATTTGTGAACCGTTTATATGTTAAATAAGATTACAGCAAAATATAAAGAAGCAACATGTTGTTTACGAGATTTTTAAGAACCGTTTTCTAGGCAAAAGACCTCGGTCTAAAATAGAATTTGAGAGGAATCTATCGATATGAATATGCTTAGTTTGATCCATTTTCACTAGTATACGCATATTTAGATTAACAACATTGTTTTTTCCCTAAACTTCTTACAGGGATTAAACAGATTGTTGCTGAGAAAAGGGAAGACGGAACCCCATCTCCTCCATTAGCCCTGCCATGTCAAGTTACATCATGCAAAAAACCTGAAACTTAAGGAGTCTACCTCTGTCACTTCACTACACAAGTCAAGTGGTAGAAAAAAGTTCATCTGAAACAAAGCATGTAATGATGTTGCTCAGATTTCAATCTGATCAGATAGTACAACATGACCACAAAGACTACAAGCCACCCCTATCTCCCAGCTGAAAAAGAATATACAGGCCATTGGTTACTGTAGCACTTGATACAGCAACTCTCTAGCCTGAGTATTTACAAGAGAGACGTGTTTCCCTCACGACTTATTACAAGGATCAGGGGCCAGAAGAGGCCTCTGGGACTCTGGGAGGTGCTGAACGTATATGTCATGCACCAATTTTACATAGTCGTCGATCTTGTCGGCCACCCATTCATCAGTTTTTATAGGAGGGAGATACTTTACAGCGAGGGGTGTAGCTCGAACATGCATGCTGCCCTTTGCCCATGCTCGTTGAGTACCAGTTAGGACCATAGGAACTATAGGGAGGCGGGTTTGCAACGCCAGGTGGACAAAACCCTGCATAGAAGAAGCAACTATGTGAATGCTCTGTCGCAGAGCATAAACAAGGAGGTGTAGCATGGTTAAATAACCAAAGCTAGCAAGATCTTTTGTCATGAGAACTGGTCAAGAAAGTGGCGTCTACTTATAGTTCAAAGGAATCTCCCCTAATCTCCACAAAAACCTACGTCGTTAAGATTCTTCAAACAAATTATGATCCATATGTATGTTGCAGAGCATTAACAATGAAGCTTAACATCAAAAATTACATAATCAAAGCTAGAAAGGTCTTCGTCATAATAGTATAATAACCAAATTGAATGTAAGGAAGTGTCAACATTGAAATTCTGCTAATCTCCAAGAAATCTGCACCATGAAGAACCTTGATGCAGATTTTGATCCATATGGCATCTTTAACCTTGTCAAGTTGCTATACATAGAACAGAATGTCTAACAAAAAGGACCCTGGACAGTGGATAATGGCCAGGAAAGAAAAAATCGATTGCATTATACATCTTCATCATGGTTGCATGATGTGAAATGAAAAATGACAAGCAAATCCGTATGCAAGCCCGAAAATAATATTAAAGTGGGCAGTTAACCTTTTTGAAAGCAAGCAATCGTCCGGTCTTCGATCTGGTCCCCTCAGGAAAAATTATGAGAGAGAGCTTGTTTTCGACAACAGCACGAGCTACCTGAGAATAAGGATATTCACAACTTAGTAATGAAGATGTATGAGCAGACTAACATTTATGAGCAAACATACCTCACTCATTGACCTAATGGCAGCAGTTGGGTTTGAACGATCTATGCGGAGGTGATTCGCCAACACATAGAGTTGTCCAAAAAAAGGGTAATAAATGATCTGCACAATTAACTTTTGATAAGTAACAATCTGCATGAACTATGAAACGGATATATGATGCTTGTCCATTTTTACAAACTCAAGGTTACATGAACAGTAAATTATAACAGCCCCAATGCTCTTTCTAGCATGAATAGTATTATATGCAATACTTAAAAATGGAAATTTAAATATGAAGTTATGCAATCGCAGCAACACGCAGTGTTGTCATTCTTAACAGCAGGGCAAATTGTCTTCAATGCTCATTATTCAGAGGCATCTCCTATTAGATCTCATCATATTGATGGTCTCTTGAAGATCAGTGACCATGTCTGAAAAAAATGATAGTCAAAGTACCTCTTTCTTTGCAATGCCAACAGTTCCAGTGGGAGTCAACCACATTATAAGACAGACATCTATTGGAGATGCATGATTACTGATGTAAATTGCCCTCTCATTAGCAAACTCTGAACCTTCGATCTTCACAGGATTCCCTAAGATCCACATCTGCAACCATAATTTGAGTTCATTAATCACGACATTCTTCATCCATGTAAATAGCAACAACAAAAGTGGAACAAACTGAGGGATTCTCACACAAACATTGTACAAGAAGCTCATCGAGAACATCACATAAATATGCATCCCATTTATCTGAGTAATTGGAAACAAAGACCTACATGACTTGCAGTGAACTTTAATGGAGACTGCCATGAAGCACTTTCTTGACAAACTCTCCCCGGTTCTAAAGTGAAAATGATGGTTTTGTTTTGGTATCCAAATGACAAAAGTCGGTGTCATTACACATAACTTACCAGCCCAAAAAAAATAAAAAAAGATTAAATACGCTGAAGACCTACCCTGAAGATTAGACAAACAAGGCTTACATGAACAATAAAGTGACACGAAACTTACCATCAATCTACCAGTCACGTGGCCATAAATATTGCCTTGCCGAACCCTTTCGTATGGCCACGGAATCAGCACAACCATGATTAGCGCCCAGATGATTGTTGTCACCATCATCGTCATCAAGCACGTAATTATTTTTAACCATGATATCATTATAGACACCCATCCGTCATCATCCGTGAACACGTCAGCCTGCCGCCCCACCTCTTCCCTTGCCGCAACCTTTGATGGTGCTCCTATATCTTCGGAAGTGCTAGCACGGAAGAAGTTCTCCAATTTTCTGTACCTCAGCAAAGAATTCGCCCCACTAGTCTCCATGAATCAATGAGCAAGCCCCAATGGAGTTTTCTATGTAGTATTCACCTGGGGCGATTTAAATTCAAGAATTAGGAATAACACCAGAATACTGGCAGAATTGTTGAAATTGCAATCGTTTTTTTAAACTGCTCCTGGTCTGGACAACGCTTACAGCTCAACATGAAAGAACTTGATGTTACCATAGACAGCAGATGGGAAATTCTACTACAACCAATAAGCTTACTAACGTTTACCTTACCCAAATTTAAACAGAGTACACTCTGTACAGGTAAGCTGAATCGATAAACTAACCGAAGCAAAACAAAGTCAGTATCAACGTGCAGCTCCTTTTTTCAGTTTCTCAGCAGCTAGAGGGAGCCTTGCTCTGGCTTAAAAAGCTTAAAAATTGATCAGCGCATTAAAACCGGTAGAACAAGTTCACTAGGATAAAGCTTCATCACTCAAAGGGCATTCATAACCACAAAGGAGCATGTGGGTCGGAACAAAATCTTAACTTTCTATCCGAATTAAAGACCACTAAAGCCCAAAAAAAGCAGAGAGAACAAGACACAAAACAAAACGAGAACAGTAAAACAAGAATCTTCATGTCGGTAGCTTCAAGAAGAAACGAGACGAATCAACCAGGGAGTCCGACCTCCAAGATCGTTCCCGGCGACAGAACAAGCCGAAGCATCGAAAAGGAGCTTCGTCAACGGAGTACCTGCCAAAATGCCCAGCAAGAAATCGCTACTTCCGCCGCGCGGTGTTGCTGTTCCAAGAAAGGGCCGAATCAGAGAACCCAAGTGGGAGTTCAGACAGAGAAGGACAAAGCGAAGTCTAGAGAGAGAGAGAGACAGAGAGAGAGAGAGAGAGACTAAAAAGAACCCAAAAAAGCGTGAAGCTTAAGGGAGTATTTAGAGTGCAAGGAACCCGATGCAGAGTCAAGGTATACCCCCTTCCAAGGCACCCGTATTCCACTGGCGCTTACGTGAACGACGAGACAAGACAGACCCGACCCAATACTATACAACACGACCCATCTGAACATGATTATTATAAACTCAAGTTGCGTCGTGAACGAAACATGGACCGACTCGTGTCTCGGGCATTTGTTACTTCGCGCGGAAGTGTTGCAGCTTCCAGCATCCGAGCGGAATTCCGATGATGTACTTGTATACGCCATAGATTCTGAGGCCGTAATCAAGCAGAGACAGAGAGAGAGAGAGAATATTACTAGAATTTATGCCTTTTCGGACAGCATATTCTGTCCGACCCGATGAATCATCGCCAGCCTCTCCTGCCCTCGGCATCTGCTTCTGCCTTTGCTCGAACTTGTCCTGTTTCGCTACTTCTCCGTGGAGTCGCAGTCCTTCACGTCTCGTTCGCGGCTCGGGACTAGAATTTGTGGATGCGTTTCGTGGTTTTATCTTCCGGGAGATTTATTGAATACGGCATGAAACAATTGGAATAATACCGACGGATATTCTGTGTATTTCAGTTAATTTGGCCCTCGAGAGAATTATAGAATCCATCTGACATGTCTCGTAAGAACTCGGGATCAAGGATCGGCCTGATCAAGAGAACTGAGAGAAGTGTATGAAGGAGAGATTGGTTCAACGCCTATTGAAAATGCTCATCTTTAAGCTCTGTTTATTTTACGAAAAATACGTACTTTAGAAAATATTTTTGTCAAGATCGATCACTTACATCGGTTGAAATATTTAGTTGAAGGTTATTTATGATAATAAAAATATGTAATTATTTTCTTAAATAATGAAAATATTTCTTATTTATTCATTTTAGTAATCGATACAAACAATCATTTTTTTGGGAAATATTTTTCAAATCTTTAATAATTATTAAAAGAATGAATCATCAATTCACGAGACTTTAATCTTTTGATAAAGTATTGGCAACAACCCATCTTTCACCTAACCAATGACCATTTAAAGATTCAAATATTTTCTATGATAAAAAAATATGTAAATATTTCTTATTTATTCATTTTAGTAATCGATACAAATAATCATTTTTTTAGGAAATATTTTCAAATCTTTAATTATTGTTAAAAGAATGAATCATTAATTCATGGGACTTTAATCTTTTGATAAAGCACCAGTAACGTACCCCATCTTTCATCTAACCACTGACCATTTAAAGAATCAAATATTTTCTAATGCCGGACCTTTTAGAAATGAATTTGCTTCATTAGATGGTGTCGTCATCATTCTATTTATGCTATGATTTCAAAAAAAAGTAAATGAAATATGCAATTAAAAATGATAGCGCACGACGAAGCATGAGCATATTGTTTGGTGAAAGGGGACAGTAGGGTGCATTTTCTGCGGTCACCTTTTTTCCATTTCCTATTCTCGCCTTTTAATTGTGTTCCCTTTTTCGCCTCTTCAATCACTAAAATGCATCTTTTTTGCCAAAAAAAAAAATCACTAAATGCATCTTTTAGCCAAAAAAAAAAGAAAAAAAAGAATGCATCTATTCATCTTTTTGTGTACTCAATGAGATTTTTAGGAGGACATATCAAATCACTCGTGCCCCTTCCTCCGTCCTTTCTTCTTTTGCTATTCATTTTAACTTTATTTCACTGAATTTATATCAAGTTTCATTTTCCCCTTTTTATCTTCCTCTTTCTTTATCTACTTTCTTGTACTTTACTTTTTAAGCTTACTTCTACATTTCCTTTAATCCATTACTTGTTCGCATGCTCCTAAAGTCGCAATAGTTAAAGCAGTCACGGACTTTGACGTTGATAATTGATAAGTATCAATAAATAAAACAAGTTTACATCATGGATATAAACCTTTGAAATATTAATAATACTAATTGCATGCAAATATGTCTTATACAATATCTAAAATTCACTATCTTGAAAGAAGACAAATACTTTACCCTTTTTTACTAATCTAGCCATCGAAACATTTAGAATTAATAGAGGACGTCAACTATGAAAATCCATCCCATTTGTTTTATATGAGAAAACACTAAGGCCGCGAAATTTATCATCCTAATAAGTCTCCCACTTCCAAATTTGACAAGTATTATGCCATATAAAGATAATTTTGGAGTTGTGCTATTTTTGCTTGTTGATGGAAGGGTTCTAAAATATCTCGATATATGTACAAGGCCATTGAAACTTTATGCTGAGATGATACTCAAGTAAATTGAGATCCATGATGAGTGCCATAAATGTTGAAGATTTGAAAAAATGATTAAGCGAACCATAATGTAGAATTTTTAGCATAACAAAAAGGTTGATAATATCGCTGGGCCAGTTTCTCTCGAGATATAGTTGTTGTTGGGCCTCTGCCGTGGAGGCCCATGAGACCTCAAATCGACGTAAGCCAACAAAGGCAGGCTCTGACAGATCCTCCGTCACCCAAAAAAAAAAAAAAAAAAAAAGTTGATAATATCACGACGGTCTAATTTTCTTTTTTGTTTTGTGCCAACATGGCGACAGATCAATGTCCCAGTATTTGTATGAAGCATCCAAACCCTAACAAAGATAACTTTTCTAGAGTTACCCTTGAACTGAGTCTTTGTCTCATGTATTTCAATGTAAATGACTTCAATCAGTGAAGTTAAATCTGTCATTATGACAACTCCTGCTAAATAGGGTAGTAGCCTTAACAATCACGAGTTGCTGCTGTTAGAGCAGTAAAACGAAAGACTTTGTGATTAGGTGTGATTAATGAAGTGTCTTAAGGGATTTTGCACGGAATATTATTATTATTATAATAATGATGGCAAAGCTCTTTTGCCGTTGTGGAATGGACGGGTCAAACGTGTTTTTTCTTTTTCTTTTTTCTCTTTCTTCCTTTAATTACACGCGCACTTTCTTACACGAAGAAAAAAGATGCAATTTTTTTCCGTATTTTCCTGAGACGGGCAAAGCTCCGCGCGAGCAAAGCGCAGGTTTTCTCTCTCCACCACCGCTAATCGCCATCTTCCCTCTTCGACTTCCTGAAGCTTCCTGCATCTTCAATGGAGTCAAGACTCCATTTTGATTCCGACCCACGAAAATTCACTCGCTGGTAATCCAGGGTAAGTTCAATGCCTTCACTCCCTCTCGTTCAGTCAATGGTCGACAGCTCGCGCATCGGATTGCACCCCATTACGGCTAATTTCCATGAATTCCCCGGTTCCTAATCCGAGAGCTTGTCGGTTGTTTCGATCGGTTGGCAATTTCGTTGTCGTTGGTCTTGCGGTTTTGCGATTCAGCTGGCGGAATTTGTTTTCTGTTTCCCGTTTTTCAGCTTGCGATTGTAGTGATTTTGCCAGAATTTGTTTCGTGTCTGTGAATCAGGTGAATCTTGCAAGGTGTGCTGGCGTAGAGGTTTCAGTTCGGAGGGATGCAACAGAATTAATTAGCGCAATCTTTCGTCTATGTCTGGATTAGTGGAGCGGCTCGTTTAAGGCTTGTGTGTGTTTTGTCTATTGTGAGTTTCAAAAATGAGTGTGGTGGGCTTTGATATAGGAAATGAGAACTGTGTGATTGCCGTGGTGAAGCAGCGGGGCATCGACGTTCTTTTGAATGATGAGTCAAATCGCGAGACCCTGGCTATTGTGTGTTTTGGGGAGAAGCAGAGATTTTTAGGTTCTGCTGGGGCTGCTTCGGCGATGATGCACCCGAAATCAACTGTGTCTCAGGTGAAGAGACTGATCGGTAGAAAATTTGCAGATCCCGATGTTCAAAGGGAGCTTAAAATGCTGCCTGTAGAAACTTGTGAAGGTCCGGACGGAGGCATTTTGATTCGAATACAATATGCTGGAGAAAAGCACACATTCTCTCCGACTCAGGTGATGGCAATGCTCTTTGCGCATCTGAAAGATATTGCGGAGAAGAATCTAGAAATCCCTGTTTCGGATTGCGTTATTGGCATTCCCTCATACTTTACGGACCTGCAAAGGCGGGCATATTTGAATGCTGCCACGATTGCTGGATTGAAGCCTCTGAGGTTGATGCATGACTGTACTGCAACTGCCCTTAGTTATGGGATTTATAAGACAGACTTCTCCAGCAGAGGCCCCACTTTTGTTGCATTTGTGGACATTGGCCACTGCGATACTCAGGTTTGCATTGCATCATTTGAGGCCGGGCATATGAGAATACTTTCACATGCTTTTGATAGAAGCTTGGGTGGTAGAGAATTTGATGAGGTCTTGTTCAGTCATTTTGCTGCACAATTCAAAGACCAGTACAACATCGATGTGTATTCAAATGTTAAGGCCTGTATCAGGCTGCGGGCAGCATGTGAGAAGTTGAAGAAAGTTTTGAGTGCCAATGCAGAGGCACCATTAAATATTGAGTGCTTAATGGATGAGAAAGATGTCAAGGGGCACATCAAAAGGGACGAATTTGAGATACTCGCATCTGCGTTGCTGGAGAGGATCAGTATCCCTTGCAAAAGAGCCTTAGCTGATGCAGCATTGCCTGTGGAGAGACTTCATTCAGTTGAGCTTGTTGGATCAGGGTCTAGGATACCTGCTATTACTAAAGTGTTAACGTCTATTTTCAGAAGAGAACCTAGAAGGACGTTGAATGCCAGCGAATGTGTAGCTCGTGGATGTGCTCTACAGTGCGCAATGCTTAGTCCGGTTTTCCGGGTCAGAGAATACGAGGTATTGGCACATTCTTTCTCAACTTAATGACTTAAGCTTCTGAGTTGGACTTTCTAGTCTGGTATCAAAACCCAAGTTCTGTATTTCTTGATGTGTTCGGGCTTCTTTTATTTTCGTTTATATTCCTGAAAAGCATAGTCAAAGAGGCATAGGAACTTGTTTTGTCCAACCTGAAGGTTTATACTTTCCCTTTTGCATTTGCACCATATCTGAGTACCATAAGACCAACTATACTATAAAACGGGCAGGCATTGTGTCATCCCACCTGCAAGTTTTTGTGGCACAAATTGAACCACTTCTGTCCCAGTTGCTCGAATCAAGGACAGTCAGTCTCTTAAACATGCCGGCATAAATTCCGGACATACGTCTGTTATGCACAAATATGTCTTGGGATTCTAATCAATATACTGACGCTTAGGCC
The DNA here is from genome assembly GCF_016545825.1 of Eucalyptus grandis. Classification (NCBI taxonomy): domain Eukaryota; kingdom Viridiplantae; phylum Streptophyta; class Magnoliopsida; order Myrtales; family Myrtaceae; genus Eucalyptus; species Eucalyptus grandis. The sequence goes on along the minus strand of NC_052617.1, from coordinate 9,736,175 downwards.
AATCTTTCTCTAGCATGATCTTAACCTTTTACATTGTTGGTTACTTATCTAGTTTGTCTTTCTTTTTGCTGGTGATATTGAGTGGAACTAATTTTTGCTTTGTTTTCATGTAGGTACAAGATTCAATACCATTCTCCATAGGGTTCTCATCAGATGGAGGCCCAATTGGTGCAGGGTCAAATGTCGTGCTCTTTCCAAAAGGGCGCCCTATTCCAAGTGTCAAAGTACTGACACTTCAAAGGAGTAGCTCATTCCAGTTGGAAGCATTTTATGCTAATCCCGATGAGCTCCCTTCTGGCATGTCTTCAAAAATAAGTTGCTTCATGGTGAGTACAGTATATGAACTTGACAAATCTTATAGGTCCTGTTTTAGGAGTTCATAAGAAATTTACTCAGATTTTAGAATGATTTGACATGCAAGATTTTCAAGCATCAAATCACTTTTTTAAAGTCATCTCATTATTAGTCGGTCCTCAAATCTTCTCTGATCAGTCCCTTTCTTTAGCCAGAGATGTGATAAGCAGATATGGTTGTAGCTGGGCATTTGTAGTGGGACTGTCTGTGTTGATGTTAGTAACTTTGCTTTCTTGTTGATATGCTCCTGTTCATTCAGGTTGGCCCCGTCAAAGGTTTGCACGGGGAAAAGTCAAAGGTTAAAGTTAGAGTTCAATTAAACCTTCATGGCATCATCACTATTGATTCAGCCACGGTGAGTTTGCTATTGCTATACATTAACATGTTTTTTTTTTTTTTTTTTTTTTTTGGGGGTCGAAATTGACACGTTATTTCATTTGCAGACTTTTTGAGTTTTTTTTCCAATTATCACAATTTTGATGCCCATATTGTTGCAGATGATAGAAGAAGGTGTAGAAGGTTCAGTTAGCAATGATGACACTCAAGCACATGGTGACAAAATGGATACCGAGAGTGCTTCATTTGCCGGAGATAATGGTGTTGAAGATGGGACCCATTCACATTCTCAATCCTCACATGCCTCTGTATGTTTTATGCAGTAATATTGTTTCTATAATTAGTGGTGTTTAATTTTAGTACAACTAGAATAATGGTACCTTTTGGTAAAACAAATAATGGTAGTTAACTTTGTGTTTGTCTCACTATGGAACTTCTTAAATTTGACTAGTCTTGACTGTAAGCTTAAATATGTGCGGGACTGCATGAATGAGATTCATTGACACACATGGAATAGAATTCCTTTACATCTGATCTTTCTATGGCAGGATCATCACATCAGAAAACATAAAGTGACCAAAAAGCACGATATACCAGTTCATCTGAAAATATATGGAGGGATGACAGAAGCTGAGGTTTTAGAAGCTCAGGAGAAAGAATATCAGTTGGCTCAGCAAGATAAGATAGCTGAACAAACAAAAGAGAAGAAAAATGCTTTGGAGTCATATGTTTATGAGACACGGAACAAGGTATTGCTTTGATATCTGCTGAAAATATTTCTTGTTGGATCTTGTAAATGTGTGCCTTTCGTGTATTGATTGAGCTATCTCTTATAACTTACAGAGATTGAAAATGAGTTAAGTGTCTGAAATGCCATCAGGACATCATAACATGCATACACTCCCCTCTGACATTTTCAGAGCATATTCTCAGCATATTATCCATAACACGAGTTTGTTGTTTGGTTCATCAAATTTGTAGTTATTAGTTGGTTGCATTGGATATTGCAAACTCTATTGAAGCTTTGGAAGAGTCTATGCAGTAACAATTGATTCCTGTGGATATTGTGCCTAAAGTTGATACAATTCAAATCTTTCATCATTCCTCTTCTCTGGCTCAGTAGGGAAAGATTGGAAGATTTTGAAGAGTTCTATGCTCTGTTAGATGGCCATAGTCTGTTTCTAGGATCTGTAAGGCCTTCTGATAATACTGTGAACTTCCTCCTCCCGCAGAGGAGAAAGTTCCCTCGTCCTATCGTGAAATCATAACCTACAGCAGATCTAGTTTCATCTTTTGATGCTAGAAGCTGTCTTAACTCTGGTTTTGATCATCCATCCCTATTTCTAGCATATTCTGCATCTTTTCCTTTATTTGGTTAGGCAGTTCATTCAAGTCTTGTCTTCTATCAGTGCTTCCAAATTTCCATTATGATCTCAGAATAATGAGTCAATGCTCGTTGTAATAGCTTTTGAACACGTACCGGAGCTTTGCAAGTGATCGGGAGAGGGAGGGGATCTCCAGAAGTCTACAACAGACGGAGGATTGGCTTTATGATGAAGGCGACGATGAAACTGAAAATGCTTATATTTTGAAGCTGGAGGACCTACACAAGGTGATTTTCTTTCTAAATTCTAGAGTCTGTCTTGCCATTTTCGTCTTGGTGCTCAGTTTCCATTTGCTTTTTAGCTGGTCAATCCAATTGAGAGTCGGTATAAGGACGAAGAAGCTAGAGCACAAGCTACAAGAGACCTATTGAACTGCATCGTGGAGTATAGAATGTCTGTAAAGTCACTTCCGCCAAAGGACAGAGAATTGGTATGATTAAGAAACTTAAATGCAAGTTATTATGAAGTATGGACTTTATTTGAGTTTTTTGGTTTTCCATATTTCAGATAGTGGATGAGTGCAATAAAGCTGAACAGTGGCTGAGAGAGAAGACCCAGCAACAGGAGTCCTTGCCTAAGAATTCCAATCCAGTACTATGGTCAAGCGATATCAAGAGCAGGGCAGAGGACCTGGAAATGTAATGCTCTTTATTTACTGCGGAACCATAAGAAAGATCTCTCTCTCTCTCTCTCTCTGTGGTGTGTAGTTCTTAATAATTATCAGGTGGATCTATCTTTATCGCATGAAGTCAAATAAACCATGCGTGCCAGTTTGATTTTGACTTGTAGACTGCTATAGAGAGGTACCAATATGTATTTCTTAATAATTATCAGGTGTAACTATTTTTATTTCATAAAGTCCAATGAACCGTGCATGCTAGTTTGATTTTGACTTGTAGATTTTTAGAGACAGACACCCTTGGTGCCTCTATGATGAAGTTCACTACTTTTTATTAGTAAGCAAAGTTCTTCTGCGACTGGATATTCTGAGGCATGATATTCTGATGTCTCCTCCCAACGACATGGCGGAACTTTATCACCAGAGTTTTTCTCCTTCTATGATACCCAAATCTGTCAACGGATTATGACATTTGCTTTTGTGAATTTCAGGAAATGCAAGCATATGCTAAATCAAAGGACGTCTAGCCCAACTCCAGGAGAGTCCAGAGGCCCAGATCATCACACTTCCAGTGACTCATGAACAGATTGTGGGAAGGTCACTTCACTTCTTTTTAACCTTTTACTGGTGAGCTCATGTCCTATAGTTAACAGGGTTTAGTTTTCAAGAGATGTAAATCTTTTAGGTTTTCCTTTTTGACATTTTAGATTTAGATCTAGCAAGCAAAGGTGTGGAAATGAGAGGAGGAATTATAGAAACTGACAGAACCTGAGAGTCTTGGTCAAGATTTTGTTGTTTGAGTTTCGATTCTGAATTCGTTTCCCTCAAGAATTGTGAAAATTGTTGAAATGCATGATCCGCTCATCTTATGCTGATTTCCCTATGAGGGGAGACTCTGAAACTATTCCTTTTTGTCGGTCAATTTTTTTAATGTGGTCCTCTGCTTATACAATGACCACTATTTTTTATACCTGCCGTGGCAATAGTAAATGCCAGTTTGCACGAGTTGTACCTGACAAAGAGGGCAAGAGCATTAGATAGTTTAGCGACTTCTTACGCAGCATATAGGAACTCTTTTGCAATGGAAGAGAATGAGGATGATAACTCAATCAAGTGAGGATTCCTCGCATCTCTAAAGATAATGTAGAGTTCTAGCTGGGTCTATAGTTCGGATAGTATACAATAAGGCGGAGTTTCTTATGTCATATCCTTTGATTGGAAGATCACTGAATATATGATCCGAAATCAAAATAAAATAGGTTAGAAAGAAATAGAAGAGAACTTCCAAAAAAGAGTTCCTAGCTAGGTCTCGGATCATGTCAGCAACCGCCGGAAACTGTTTGCATAAAGGCCCTTAATCACCTCGAGGTGGTCATACAAGAAGCTACTGATTCAAACATTTCCAGATTCAGGGTAATCGTACATGACTGTTTCGGCTGATTGTTACCAATAATCCAGATATCTGCCTCGGTTACATGGAAACAAATTGAGATCGTTAATAGAAGCGAAAAGAGGAACTTCCGTCCAAAGTACTTTTAAAAAAAAAAGAAAAAATCTGCTTGAGATAGCAAAATATCAGCGTTCTCAGACCGTCTTAAGGCATTTAATTAAGAATCTACGGTGCACTCGGATTGACGTACATCTCGAGCTTATGAAGGTATATTTGCGGTTGAAAGGTTGATACGTTTTATCAAATGCCATCTTCACTTATGTCCATCATTTGCTGCCTACATATAAGCAGATGACCAGTTAGACGCTTGTTCAGCTATAATCAGATATCATTTTGAGCTAACTGGCCTGGAAAACAGAGGCAGATAAGGTCACTACATTTCTTTAGCTCGATCTTTTTGTTAGAACCACTAGCTTATTACTGGATGGACATCTGAATTGACCTTAAAATTTGAAGAGAAAATGCGTAAGTATACATTGCTTCTTAATACAAGCAACAACTACAAAGCGTGACGGTAATCCAAGCGTCAACCCTTCTTGCCCTTCTTGCCCTTCTTGGCCTTGGATTTCTTTCTTGACTTTCCAGACGCCATTCCATTCTCCTGTCAGCAACACACGCGAAACATATATCAACTGTATTGCACCTTACTTCTTGAATTGACAAGCTTTGAGTTTTACCTTTCTGTAATGTCCATAGGCACCACGACCTGTCAACTCCTCCCCAGTTGCAGTGACATAAACCTGAGGGAATCAAATCTTGATCAAGACATGAAACTTCTTAACATACAGACATCAGAAATAGGTCATTCAAAGAGACCAATAGAAACAAAGGCTAGATCAAAAAGGAAATGCACTCAAATTAGTCTTTTTGGCTGGCTTTATTGTGGCAAAGTATTTGAGAGTTTGCTAAAACACAGCGGGTTGGAGTGAAGCAATCGAAAAAATTTGAGATGTTTAAAGAAATAGGAAATATCAAATTAGGAAACCTATTTAAATTAGGAGACAACCCTCCAGCCTTTGTGCTTATCCAGACTCAGAATTATACTGCAAGTTTAGCTTCATTTTTAACTGTGCAACGGAAATGGTGAAGTACTCATTCACAAGAATTCCTATTTAGATAAAAAGAAAAAAGAAAACAACAGACGGACAGGAGCAATGACCATGGAAACATTTCTCAGGGTGCTTCCATGAGTCTTGAAAGGACAGAATTATGGCAACTGAGAGGTGCAACCACTGCAAATATTGTTCTCTCACACAACTAAGTACTGGATACATTAAATTCTTCTGATACGACTGCACAAAGTAGAATCTGTAATATCATCTCTTAGACACTCACACTAATGGCATGTCTGAAAACACCAACTGTCAATAAATCTAGTGAAAACAAAACTTTAATTGGTAACATTACGACTGCAGGTTATTAGCAGGCAGCAAGTTCTTAATGCTGATCAGATAGATTTGAGCAGGTACCAGCACAAATGACAGACACTGTGAATAAAGGAAGGGAAACGCTTAAGTCTGTCTGACATAAATGATACACACATCAAGCAATTATCACTTTCTCCTTCTAGAACCGCTACAAACAAGTTGATGAATTTAACAAGATGAGAATGCTCAAAAGAAGTACAAACAGAAGTTTCACCAACCTTCTTCCCACCAGCTGCAGTATACCAATGACCAGCGGATTTTCCATTAGCATGAACTCGTCTTTTCCCAGCATTTTGCGGAGCAGTTGAAGTGGCTTTGGGGTTCATCCAGCTTCCGGTGCTTGTGATTTCGTCAGCAATGTGAGCTTTTGATTTATTTCTCCCTCTTGAGCTTTTCTTAGAATCATTTTTTTGTATAGCTTGCTTTTTAGAAGATTCTCCATTTGCAAATTGACCCCTGCAAAAACAAAAAGTTTCATGTAGTTAAAATTATACGGCACATTAAGATGGATATGGGTGTTCAAGCAGCTGATTTCAGTGGATAAGGATGAGGTGAAATACATGTAATCAATGAGTGATGGCTGCTTGCTACTATTGGCACCACCGAGAGGGAAAAAGTGAGGTAGACGACTGTGGACTAAGTTCCGAATACTTGGATCATCATTAAAAAAGTATCTATGAGAAGGAGGTAGGTTGTCATTTGAATCACAGCAAGGCTCAATAGTTTGGCTGCTATTTCTTGTCAATTGACAGCTTTTGTTATCGACGTTTAAATGAGCCGCCCGTTGCTGAGGTTTATTCCCCCTCTTCACAGAGTGGAAATATTCTTCACAGACCTCATCCAGAGCTGGGGTTGGGATGTGAAAGCTCTTTGTTGGACGAAAATCTCTCCATAGATCCTCATTCTCAGGGATGCAGTAAGATGGGAATTTTCTACTCTCTTGACTTCCAAGTGTATGATTGGCAATTTCACTTTTCTCTTTGGAGGATAACTCTGCCTTGTCAGCTTCTTCATTGGCATGTTCACTAGTGGATGGACTATCAGAATCCGAATCAATTAAGTGGAACCTTCGAAGAGGACTTAAAGTAGTTTGTTTTGACATGGTTGTATCATAGCTCCTTTTCAGGCTGGCAGAGTGGTCAATCGAAGCTTGTTCCCCTTTATTGGCTTTGAAGCGGCTTGAGGAAGGTGCATTGTTAACCCAACGTCCACACAGTGGGACCTTCGAGCTGCTGCCCACCGAATGAATCTGGATGGATGTCATTTCATCTGCTACAACAGAAGTACAGATATAACATTCACGCTGGGAATTGATTAATGCAACCAAAATAACTGGCATCTAAGTAATCTCAGTCTCGAAACATTAAGTATGCCCTACAGATCAGATGAATAGATAAAACATTGAAAAATACATCACCGAGAGCCATTTCACTTGAAATGTACTCGGTTGTTAGTAGCACTATATGGGAGAAGACAAGGTGTTTATAAGGCACAGTAGCTGATCTCTATTTACTTGTCCATTGAACATCACATCTGAGAAGGGCCATTTATCAACCGGAACTTGCATGGATGTATAGCAACACAAATTGGTCGGACTAAATCCAGTGAGGAAAAAAAAAAACAGAAGTCCATTCAAGTTTTTACTCCATGTGCATCCACAATGTCAAGCACAATAATGTAGAGTGATTGCTTCATCACTAACCAACATATATGGGATTCTATCAACTCTGACAAGAGTTGAGTTGAATGAGATTGCAGTGACATGACAGACTAATTTGCAACTCCAACACTGCAAGTCAGTTGCGAATTAAACAAGAGCAAACACAAAGATATGCAAATTATTCTCTGCTGGAGCCATGTTCGCAGTAGCTGCAGAGCTCATGCTTTCCAAGATCCAATTTTTAAGCACCAAGATAAAAAAAGAAAAACCAACGGAGACTAGTTTTACAAACTAAACTCAGGCGGAACACTAAAATACCAAAAAGCCTTTCGACATGAATCACGTGAAGCCTCGTCTTTCAAAATGTCAAATTTTAAGTAAACCCTCCCTACTTTGATCAGCACTTGCAATTTTCCAAATCATTCAACTAGGTACTGCCATCTTAATCCATAATTCATCTGAATGAAACCCTGATATTGATCAACATGGTTAAAGACTTGAATTTATCTTCATCACCGGAAACACTCATACAGATAATGAATCAAATCAAAGCTGAAACATTTTAACTCCTAAGAACGTTCAGGAGAACACTCCATCTACAGCACTGACTCGAAAAAACTGCCGGAGCAACAGTGCTAACACCATCGTTCAATTATGCTCGTACCTTTGCATGTTTCATCGGACGAGAACTCTTCGATGTCGTCGTCCACGCACGCGTCGGGAGACGGGCGAGCGGAGCTCCGATTCGGCTCGGCGGGCAGGCCGCGCCGGAGCCGCTTCAAGGCTCGCGGCGGGTCGGCCCCGTCGTCGCGGCGGCCCGGCTCCTCGACTCGCGGCTCGAGCACTTCCCCTCCGCCGCCGGCCGGAGACTCCCCGCCGTGGGTCGCGTTCCGGGGCGGGTCGGGGATCGGAGGCTCCGGATCGGAGTCCGAATCGAGCCCGAGAGAAAAGGAGGGAAGCTCGAAAGAGTTCATTTTTCCGGCGCCACTGTATGTTAGAGAGAGACTGAGAGAGAGAGGATGAAGGTGACGGAGGGAGGGAGGGAGAGAGAGAAATGGACCCGATGTGGCGGCTCGGGCGGTCGAACCGGGTCGATTTGGCGGGACCCCGAAACGAAAAGACACTTCAAAAATCAATTTCCTTCTGGCGGAAGAGGGAAAAAAAATTTGAATCGCTAATGGGCTTTTTAGCCGATCGAATTTTTCAATGTCCCCCGGTCCAAAACCCCGACCCAAAAAGAGCGCAATGAATCTAATTTTGATCTACTGTTCCGTTTGAGCCAATTCGATTCTATGTAGTTCGATCAAATCATGCACGATGTTACGCCGAATCGATCCATGCAATTATCTGTCGCGATCATCATTTGCTTGATCGGATTGATTGAGCAACCATGCCAATCTCTATTATAACTATGGAGTGATGTTTGGTTTTTTTAAAGGCTAATGATTGGCCTTCGAAACAGATATAAAGCGACCGCCATAAAGAATGGTTCATGTCGAGCAAAGGGCCCGCAAGAAAATTGAGATTGACATGTCTTCTCTAATTACCCCTGTTTGCAATTGCATGGAGTGACCTAGGGTGTGTTCGTAATCCAGAAAAAAAGTGGAGACATAATTATCGAGGCAGCTAATCCATAATCATTTCCTACGCATGGTTACCATTGGAGCTCACATTGGATCATATGCGATGAGTTTGATACGACCTAAACTCATGCCCAACATGATGGAATTTAAAGTATAGAAAGGTCAATTTACGCCTTCGTAAAATGATCTCGAAATTTTTATTAGATTTAGATCGCATGTAACATCTATAGATATTGTTATATGGAATCGATGCATTGAAAATCAAAATATTTACTTATTAAGTATACTCAATAAGTGTCTCAAAAGCATTCATTGACGAGACCATTTTATCAAATTCGTTTAAAAAACATAGGTTTTGTAAACCGGAAACATTGCTTGAGGTGCACATGCAATTAGGTTAGCTGTCGAATGCTGAAAACGCTATACAATTAGGTTAGCTGTCGAATGCTGAAGACACTATAGGGTAATTGCTCGTGTATTGTCTCCCTAATCGAGGATGAAAACAAGAATATATGGGTAGTCTGAGTAGCCACATCCTAGGAAAACGCACTGGGGATTTAAATAAAGTCAGACAGATTCTTTGATGCTCTGCATGTGTTAAGTTACATGTTGGTTGACTTGCTTCTTGCTTCTTGCTTTTTGCTTTTTGCTTTTTACGGTCCATTTCCACCTCCTTTGGGTTTTCTAATCTTTCACGTAATTGACAGGTAGGGAGAAAGCCACTGCCCCTGGTCCATGTGCACCTACTTAATCAATAACCTACGTTGTTGCCGGAAATCTATTGGCTTTTCTGCATATTCATTGAATTTAACAGTGTTTGCACTAAATAAAAAGCCTGTGTAGGTAGACTAGATTATCAAACATAGCGGATCTTATTAGACATTGAGATGAATCATATGTGGGGCATTGAATTGCTGGAGAATTCCGTTTATGTGTGGTAGTGAAATTGGAAGCGGAGCTATATCGAGTGAATGGATTCGTGTGATGTAGCGTTATAAGTCACCATCCGATGGATTTGATTGAGAACTTAGCTCACATTAACACTCCTACACTCTTATTTACTTGTATGATTTAATGAAGAAACTCCATTCGACCACATCATGCGTCTCGATTTGCTGGCCAATTTGCCCTTCCAATTGTTCTGCTCCAGATTTGCTTAAGTGGTAATTATTTGAATCACTTCATTTTATTTCATAATCCAAGAACCCCGGCATGTACATTTGATTGCTTGAAGGGTCATAAGATACTCTACAAATCTCATAAACTAATTAAGTTCACATCATTGACTTATGCAGAAAACCCTAGAATTTTGCAAACTTTTTAAGTTGGAAATACATCGTTAGTCCGATTAATTGTGGGTTCCGATTGATTACTCGGGTTTGAATCTGCAACAAATTAATCGGTCCGCTCTACTAGAGCGCAACGATAGGGCAGAACACCCCGTCCGGTTCGCGACGGAGACGCACGACGCCCGACCGCGATGCAAGCCAGGCAGAACGACCGACCGATCTCTCCGCCGGAGCACGAGGAGTAAACACGTCCGCGTTCACAAAACGTGGTCGCGAGTCGTGAGGTCGAGATTGGATTGGGCCCATGATCCCTGTCCATTCTCTCGACAAGGTATGCAGGTGCGTTAGATTTCGTGGTCTCAATCGCTCGATCTGCCGACCCAAAAAAAAAAGAAAAAGAAAAGATAAAGAAGATAAAAATCACTTGAGCTTAAGTTCCAAGTTCCAAGAATGCACGAGCCATCGTGTCATGGTCAGACTGTTTGGATTTTAATTAATTCGCCTTATCTAAAAGAGGCACTTGGATTGATAGCTCTTGTCTAGCAACTCTTTCTTTTTTTTTTTTCTTTTTTGGATCGATGAACTCTGAAAACTAAGCGCCCCCAAGCTTCGGATACTCGCATTTTTGGGAAAAAAATATAATTATTTCATCAGAACGAAATAGCACAATAAAAAAAGTCTTCAGCTAAACTTTAATCGAACAATATTACAGTTACATTATTCTACCTGACTAGATCTGAAACGGGTTCTTTATAAATTCAGAAGAGAATAGATATTTTGATGTTTGTATTCACATTACATTTGTTTAGTTTTCGCCGTCCAAATTTCTCATTTTTCGATGGCATTAAAATAATTAGAAAAATAAATCTCAGAGAACTTGATACTAAAAAAGCCTGCTTTCTGCTTATCACCTAAATATAAATTGGTCCATCCTCTCTCTTCATTGCAAATTCCGGGTTTTCTATATAATAAAAGAAGAGAGCATAGATTAAGGCAAATTAGACTTATCAATCCCATTTTTTTGACTCGTTTGTTAATACACTTCAATCACTTTTGAGATTATACTGAGATAGGGTAATAATCATGTTACACTTTTGGCAAAAGTGGTATAAATCTCTTTTCGTATCTATATTTTTTCTGTATAGTGTATATTGCAAATGTCTTGTTGTATTTTTTGTACGATCGAGGCGATTGCCCTATTTGGCGTTGAGGACCCCTACACTTGCAAAAGGAAAAGACCATGTCGAATACGACCGAAAAATAGCACCGAGTCTCAACATCAAAGGAATCTAATCCGCCATGCGAGGACACTGCCGACTCCCAGGATCCATCCAAACGGAGGCATTCCAAATAAGCGGGCCCACACATAAAATCCCCAGCTTGAAAATCTTTATATTTTGCAAACATTTGGTGGGTAATATTTACATTAGTAATTTCTCATTGATAACCATTCATTTACTTACCATCATCTCACCACTAATCTTTTTAGTTAATTAATAATCTCCGATGATGCAAGACCAACGAGGTGGTGCGCCCTGAGCACCCACGAATACCATTCGAGCGACTATCGTTATCCCACTTATTCAATTCATTGATCCATCTTCAACGGTCAAATGTGGGACTTTGCTATAAAAAAAAGAAAAGAATGATTCGGTTCGACATCGCACATTCAATAAGCTTAGACAATAGATTAAGATTAGATCTAAATCTTTAGTCCCCGCGGGGGGGAGCTTTTACTATAATGGACCCTCCCTCCTAGGGCTCGCCGACCGAGCCGGTCCTCTTTTACTCCGCTGCCAAAGTGCGACGCCCCATGTGGGCACGGTTCGTCGGCTTGCGGGCGATGATGCGTCGTGGGAATTTGCATAGGATTCGTGCTGAATTGCTGACGTGTCGACTTGTCAGGCGCCACGTGGTCGCCTCCTCGGATGCCCTTTTTTCTCCATCGTCAAAGAGAGGGAGAAAAATACAACACGAGACCTGTCGGAGAAGCTCCCGCATTTGGGAGAAATGTCAAGGTCGGTGGGTTTGGTGGTGCAGTTGATGAATTGTAATTATAAAGAGGTAAGGTACAAATATCAAAATCTTTTAAGTTAATTATTTTCTATCAATAGTATTCTATAAATTTACAAATTATGTTTTTCAAAATATAACTCATCAACATATTAATCGAACCATTTAATTGACTCAACACACCCAGAAAAATCAAAATAATAGAAAAGTATATCAAAGCTTTATTGGAATCGAGTTGAAAAACAAAAACTGTAATGAAGTTCTATACTCCTATTTATTTATAGAGCTTTTTAGTTTATGTATTGAAAAAATACATGAATTAAATAGACGTGTGTATCCATAAAATTTATGAATCGGAAGATACATGGATCCAGAGACATGTGAATTCAATAAATACATGAACTAAAATATACACGAATAAAAAAATTATAAATTCAATAAATACGCGAACAGAAAAGTTTATGAACTTCATAAATTTAATAAATATGCAAATAGAAAAGACATATCTTAATTTATTGACTTTCGTTGATCTGTTAACCGTAATTATAACAATTTTGCAGTTAATGAGATGCGGAGTATGGATAGTTTGCAGTTAATGATGTTTCCGTTGAGGAGGAGAAAAATTCCGACCACGATAAACACCCTCTAGTAAAGGTATTCAAAATATACAAAGATCCATTGCTGCTGCCATGCACCGGCGTCGAGATCTTTGCTCGCCTCGCCCCTCTTCGAGCCGATGGCATTCCTGGCGACCCTAGTACCTCCCCTGGAAGCTCAACAGCGCCATTAGCAGCCACTCCATCTCCGCCTGTGACCCCCGGCCCCTGTCGATCTCTTCCACTGCCTCCTCGCCATTTTGAAACTCTTTTAGTCAGGGGCGAACGACGGTCAGCAACCTCCACAAAAATTGAGCTACGGCCGACATTAACCATGCTTGACCTCGGATCGATCCACATTTGAGGTTGGGCTGAGATCTTGGTTCGTTGGTTCTCGTTGGCAATTAGCCCTCGAGGTTTTGAATGGACGCAGCAATGATGGAGCGACGGGCGTGATGCACGATGGAGAGGGGCGACTGCAGAGCCACAAACGACGACGATACGGAGGGGTGAATAATTGTGGCATTTATTAGCCAGATGAAACAGCCCTCTCATAGCGGACGACAATTCCATGTATTTGGGCGGCGCGCCGCGATTGCTCAAAATTTTGTTTGCATTTGCAAGCTTGACAAGTGCTCTTCTTCATCGGATGCGGCGATGATAGTACGAAGAGCATCGTTCAGGGAAAACTCTCTCTCTCCTTCACTGTAATTACATAGTTAGCCAGAAATATAAACGATCACTAGGTAAGTTTGGATCTTTAGGATCCAACCTACCTATTTCTCCAAACACGCCAATCATAAATTGTACATATGCAATTCAAGTTTTGGGATTTCCCATTAAATGCAACTACCCAAACTTGTCCGAAAGGCCATGGGAACCATAAAAGATCTTAGGATGTAATAAAAAAAAAAGACGATACGACCGGATCGGACACGAGACACATCGCGGGTCGACGTTGACCATACATACGCACACATGTACATCGCCCATACATAGTTCAGTTCCCGTCCCCCACTCCGTCTTCTTTCATCCATCACATCCTGGACCATCTTCTTCATCGTCTTCTTCATCGTCTTCTTCGTCTTCTTCTTCTTCTTCACTCGCGCGCATGGCGGAGTAGCGTATCTCTTCCGTACGTCCCCCTTTCTCTCTCTCTTTCTCTCTCCATCCGTTACTCTCTAGCTTTCGCTTTCTCTCTCTAAGAGGAGCGCACGCGGAGCTGGAAAGGGAGCCGCGTTCGAAGCTCTAAATGGGCGGACCCAGCAGCCTCCCGCAATGAAGATCACCGGGAGATCCCTAATCCGGCCGAACGCCCCCGCCGCCGCCTCCCCCCGGGCGCCGAACCGCCCCCGCACCCAGATCTGCCGCCCCAGGCGGCCAGGACCCCTCGCCGCACCCCCCGCCGGAAGGCCCGCCTGAGGAAGGCCGGGCCCCCCGCCGGCAAGCGGAGCAGCCGCCCCGAGACGCCTCTCCTCAAGTGGAACACGACCGAGGACAAGGTGCGGAACGTCCTCCCCGTCGACGGCGGCGACGACGAGGACAGCAGGTCGCTGCGCCAGGCCCGCCGGAGGAGCCGGCGGAGGGATGCCCCGGTGTCGTCGAGGAAGCTCGCCGCCGTGCTCTGGCGGCTGCAGCTGACGGAGGCCGAGGGCGGGGGCCGCGGCGGCGTTCGAGACGAGGTCGGGTTTCAGGTAGCGTTTGATTTTCGTTCATTCAGTGCTTGTTGACTTTTGCAACGCGTGAGGATCTAGCGTCGGAAAGATTTCGGAACTGGAGCGTGAGTAAATGAGCCCCAGGCTTTGATGCATTTATGAAGCCCTAGAGCGAGAGAGGCTATGATGGAGGAGTGATTCCGAAGCAAAAAGGGCAAAATGAGCCTGAAAATCTTATCAACGCTCTCACCATTGCGGAATCCCATCTTTGATTACTTCATTTTGCACTCAAGAAGCTTGGCTTTTAAGCAGTATCGATTGCGCTACCGATCGGTGCGTGCCAAGTCAATGCTTCTTTGATGTGCTTTATCTACAGTGAGCGTTCTTGTGTAGAAAAGGCCTCATCTTGACTCGTTCATCATTTCAGAATCTGTGATGGGCTTGAAGTTCTCGAAGTTTGCGTGCATTTCTCGAGCTTGGCTGTAGATTCTTGATATTATTCGAGAACTTGTGCTGGTCTTCTAAAGTGTTCTTGGGTGTTTTGTCCTTTTCTTTTCCCTTCTAGTGCACATGTAATGCAACTCGAGTAAAATTCATGATTTCGTAACTTTGAAAGTCGACTGGTCTTTTGGAGCAGGCGCACTATGCTCAATATGCTTTCGTTTGCTTCCTTGTGTCCCTGCAATTAATCGACTGATTTGATGCAGTTTAAGATTGCTGATTGGTAACTTTTCGTTTTCGTTCCATGCAGTCTGGTGCTGGACACATAGGATCTCCTTTTGTATTGAATAGAACAGGGAAGGTGTGCAACTCAGATGCAAGGGATCTTGATAGTCCTCGTTCGGTATCTGGCACAAGGAATGGCTTTTCGCATAAGGTATAAGACTCTTTGCTCATCATAAATTGGGTATTGATCGTGGCATTAGGATTGGTTTAATTGTATCTAAGTTAAGAGAAACGAGAAACGTGGCGTAACGTATTTGAACATTGAAGACAAGGACATACTGTAAATAATAAACAGCCAGGGACATGAACCAGATGAACAATCATCATCATGAATATCAAGTCATTACTTGAGAGTTCTGTGTGTTATTATGTCAATATGGAGCACAAAATTCCTATTATCTTGCAGATCAATAAGAAATTGGTGAATGGTCACCCAGATATTTTTGCTGTTAAAAAAAATCAAGTGAGCCCCAAAGAGACGTGGTGAACTTTGAGGTCCTGGTCTTGCTAGATTCGTCAAATCTTTTTAGCTGAATGGATCGCTGAATTGCTGAGTAGCAGTAAAAAACGAGTTTTTGCATCCATTAAATCTCTTTGTGCGCTGCCAGTCATCAAATCTCTCTCTCTCTCTCTCTCTCTCTCTCTCTCTCTCCGACTCTTGTTTAGGGACTGCTCATCAAATTTCTTTAGCTTGAAAATTCAGCCAGTTGACCAACTCTCTGGAATTTTTGACTGCTCAAGAAGTCTCAGAACAAACTGAGTTAGAAGTTTTTGTGCCTAAGTGAATAAATTGTTGAATTGTTGATTAGTGTAAATGAGTTGCTTGATGTGTCTGCTCAGATGAGATAATTGTTCCTAATTTCCTCACCGGCAAAACTTGTAAAAAGATGGTACCACTGTCTGTTGGTTTTATGTGTGAAAGTAGGGAAACCTGAATTCTCGTCGAGTATTAGTCGCTTTGAAGTAGTAAAGGCAGGGAGGTGCTGCTCTTGCCCTGTCTGCCTTTCTCACTTTCTTTCCTTTCTGCTCCTAATACTAGATCCGTTTTCCTTTTCAGCTTGAGCCTTCTTTTCAATTTGCAAGTTCTGCGATGGAGGGTGTAACTAAGTGGGACCCAGTCTCTTTTAGAGTACCTGATGATGTACGTCAGATTCACAGCCATGTGAAACTTGTTAATCAACAAGTGAGTGCCGTATCAACCATTTCTTCACTTGAAGCTGAACTTGAACGAGCTCGGGCACGCACTCTAGAGCTGGAAACTGAGCGTCGTTCCTCGAAGAAAAAGCTGGAGCACTTTCTAAAGAAAGTCAGTGAGGAGAAGGCAGCATGGCGGAGAAGGGAGCATGAGAAGATTCGTGCCTTTGTTGATGATATTAAATTGGATCTGAATCGAGAAAGGAAAAATCGCCAGCGCATGGAAATTGTCAATTCCAAATTGGTTGACGAACTTGCTGAGGCCAAGCTATCAGTAAAGCGATTAATGCAGGATTATGAAAAAGAAAGAAAGACCAGAGAACTAATCGAAGAAGTATGTGACGAGCTGGCAAAGGAGATTGGGGAAGACAAAGCTGAAATGGAGGCATTGAAGAAGGAATATATGAAACTACGGGAAGACGTAGAAGAGGAAAGAAAGATGTTGCAGATGGCAGAGGTCTGGCGTGAAGAACGAGTTCAGATGAAACTTGTGGATGCAAAGGTGGCACTTGAGCGGAAATATTCTCAGATGAACAGTTTAGTAGCTGATCTGGAGAATTTCTTAAAATCAAGAAACCATACCCCAGATGTGAAGGACATAAGAGAAGCAGAGTTACTTCGGCAGGCAGCTGCTTCCATGAATATACAGGACATGAAAGAATTCTCTTACGAGCCTCCCAATTCTGATGATTTATTTGCCGTTCTTGAAGAAGTTAATAATTTTGGCGAAAACAATGAGAGGGAGATTGAACAATGCACAGCTTACAGTCCTGCAAGTCCTGCCTCAAAAATGCACACAGTGAGCCCCGAAATAAACACATTGGAAAAGGACAACATCAACAGATATCCCTCATCTTTCCCTGGTCATGATGGTGAGATTGAAGATGATGAGAGCGGATGGGAAACTGTGAGCAACCTTGAAGACCAGGGATCAAGCTATTCCCCAGATGGGAGTGCCCCATCCGTGAACAATATCCAGCAAAATGGGGATATCTTAGCTAGCGGCGGTGAAACCCCAGTAACTGAAATCAGTGAAGTGTGCTCAATTCCTCCTACGAGGCAACAGAAGAAAGTTTCATCAATAGCAAGGCTCTGGAAATCATGTCCAAATAACGGGGAGAACTACAAGATAGTCTCGGTGGAGGGCACGAATGGGAGGATGTCCAATGGGATGATATCCAATGGGGCCGTCATGTCTCCTGATCATGGGTCCGGTAAGGGCGGGTTTAGCCCATCTGATAATGTTAGCCAATGGAGTTCCCCTGATACAGGGAATCCCCACATAACTCGAGGCATGAAAGGCTGCATTGAATGGCCTCGCGGCGCGCAGAAGACCAGTCTGAAGGCGAAGCTTCTTGAAGCAAGGATGGAAAGTCAAAAGATCCAGTTACGGCATGTATTGAAACAGAAAATGTAGCCGTGAATTCTCATGCAGCCAAGCAAGGCGGTCCTCTTCACGTCGATAAGCTGGAGTCCGGTCAAGTACACATTCCTGGATGTGCGAAGAGCATAGGGGCCTTCACCAGTGCTCCTGCGCCCCACCTCGTTTCATGAATGATTATTAATAATAGTTCAATTTTTTCTAGTTAGGATTAGGAATTATGATCTTCGTCTTGATATTGCTCGAGATTCTTGGTTCGACATCGGCAATGTATATCTGGAATTGGAACTGGGACAGAAGCAAATCTTGTAATGTCTAGTAATTACAGCCGGCTAGTTTCCAGAATGCTATATATTGGACCGCGATATCGGGTTTTGTTGTAAACTATGTGATCATAATCATCATGTCTGCAGATTTTTGCATATCTCATTCTCAGGTAACGTCAAACAAAGTGGGATTTGATAGTAAAAACAGCAGAAAACCTTGCGTACAGATTTTGTGCGGTGTGTCGAGCAAAAAGATCTCTTCCAGGAGTTTGCTGGTGCATCTCTTTTGGAAGATAAAAAGCAGCAACTAGCGAAATAGAAGATAGGAGTTTCAGTGGGAAAAGAATCTTTTTGCGTTGCTTTTTTGTCTATCTTCTCGTTCAAACTTTGATGATTGGTCGCTTTGTTCCTTTCCTTTTGGATACGCATCTCTATCGTTTCCACGGCGATTCCGTGCTATCCAATCAACGTCGTCTCCCCTTTTCAAGAGAGGCCTTGCCAACAGCGCACCTGGAGAGTTTCTACATCGATTATCATGCGCAAGCTGACTTCATCTAGGACTAGTAATCCCACGATCGTGCTGCCACCTTAGAACACGTGCTAATGCTCGATGTGAGCAGGCAATTGTGTACAAATAACCTGCAGGAGAATGACCCTATTTCAGCCAACTTCGAAATTCTTAAAAAGGGAATTCTTTTGGGATGCAGAATATTTAGATGATTGATATTTGACATCATTATTTTTTAATTTAACATAATATGAGGCGAGCTAACCGTTTTTTTATAAATGGGTATCTAAGCAATTATATGTATTTCATTATTGGCACCCGATGAGTTAAACAAAATCGACTTTTATTCTATCCATAATTAAAACAAAATAACCAAAAAAATCGAATCTTTATAAACATTTCTTCCTTTCATCCTTGCCTTTGCATAAACACCCTTCTTGCTTCTTACCGTATGAACCTCGAAAATCCCCCAATCATGAAATGTTCCCATCCAAATTGAGATAAGAAACGAGAGTTTTCACTGGACACTAGCGCCACAAAATCGGAACACCGAGCGGCGACACCGGAGCATTTCTCTCGCGGTTCCTGCAATTCGGTCACCTCGTTACGGTGAGCTTTCTTGTTCGAATCCCATTTGCTTCTTCGTTTAAACATATTCTCTCGGGTCGGACAAAAACTGGGTGCGTAACAGAGGAATACCAACGTACGCGAAAGTAGTTGACGTATGCGTCAAGATGATGTGCGTGGGTCCGCGGCGGAATCCCACTATTTTAGATCTAGAGCTTTCCACATGATCTTTTTTTAATCTTTTATCTTTCTTTCTTGTCGGATTATACTTCCTGTCGTGATTCGCGATAGATATCGCCTGAATTCATTGGTGGGTCGCATTCTTTTTGTTTCTGGGAAGGTCTCGTTTTGAGGTTCTGTCGGAATTATACCTCGCCACAACGTCAATCAGGTGCCCTTCTTGGTGGGTCTTGGATCTTGGTTTTCGTAAGGGGTTTTCTTGCTCTTGGGTTTCTTGTTTTTTACCCCTTTGAAGTGAATTGCTCTCTTTTGATTTCTGTTCTGTTACAGCGATTACCTTCGAGGCTCGTTTTAGCCGTCTTTTGAGTTCCGCGGCGTTTTTATAACCAAGCGCATGGTTTGGGCTGTTGTTGGGATCGTAGTTAATCTAAATTGAAACTGGGTTGTTGCGAAGCTAAAGCATGTTAACTGATTGATAGAGTTGTGCCATTATTTGAATCCACTGGAGGTCTGCTCTGTTCTAATTACTATTCTCCAAGATTGTTTTTAGTTGTTTTTCGTGTTCGTTTGTTATGAATAACCCAGCTCATGTAACGGGTCATGGTAGGATTTGTACTGAGTCTGAATAGAGAGAGTGGGTAGCGCGAAGCGAAAGCATCTCACTTGAAAGAAGCTATAATTTGCATCCGTTGGATGCCTGTTCTGTTCGCATGATTATTATCTGTGATTGATCTTGGTGCTCTTTCTTTTTTCATGAGCTTATGACTAACCCAGCACAAGTTCTATTTTTTTGTTATTGCAAGTGCTGTGGTCAATCTGAATCGATCTGGGTTGTGCATCTTGGTTGATATGATTGTTCTATCATTTCGGTCCATTGGATACTTCTACTTTTTATTGTTTCTGATGATGCTGTAATTCGGGAGTTCATTTTGGAATTTGTAAGTTACATGAACTGTGGATTCGCATCTCTAGTGTTATAAAGGTAGTTCTTGCACAGATTTTGCTCTCTTCTGCATCTGCTAGCTTTTGGGTTTCTTGTGCAGCAGTTCTTCATTACTTTAGACAATATAAACTTCTGGACCATTTTCTGCTTTTGTGGATATGACAAAGATGCACTTGTATGGCTCTGTCAGACAGTGGGCATCAATCTTGATATTTAATTATTCTTATGGTTATTTCCAGCTGGACATATATCTGCCATGGAAGGTATTGTCACTAGAAGGGTCATTCTCTCAGACAACAGTTGCCTTTTTAATGCTGTCGGGTAAATGTTATAATCTAGAATTTTTATGCCTTTAAGTTTTCTCTCGTCAAAGGATAGAACCTTCATATTTTTCCCCCTGCCAATATAGGTACGTCGTGGATCATGACAAAACCAAGGCTTCTGAGTTAAGACAGGTTTGTCTGACATACTTGTGCTGTTTTTTCACCCATCATCTAGTCTGATTTGTGAATTCAATATTGGTTGGTGGTGGTAAGACACAGAAAAAAGACAGTTATCTGTACCCTTTCAGTATTCTTATATGCTTGTACTCTCTATTCTGCTTGTGCCTTTTGATTCCTCATATGTGATTGTGCCATCCAACGTCTCTTTATTCTCTTCTAACTCGTTAAATTAAATAAAGTGTCTTTTTAGGTCAGTTAGACCAGCATTACCATATTCACTTATGAAGCTCAGTAAAAAGATATATATTGTTCCCATTTTGGCTGGCCATGCCTTTTGGAACCTCTAGCTCTATTTGGCTGCCTGATTCTGCATGCTCAAGCAAATTAAGATATCAGTCTAAGTTTGATAGTACCAGCTACTGCAGAATATGTTGTACATTCTTCAACCACATATGTGATGCATGTTACAAGCAAATGTGAAGGAAGAGGAGAGGGAGAGATGGAAAGTATGGACTCCATCCAATCATGAGGACTTGATACCATCTATCCTTTGATATTATACTTTTGACCATTATTTGATCATTTATTTGATTTATTTCTCATATTTCTGGCATCTGCAATAGTCATTTCCTAATGAGTTGTTTATTGATATATGGGCTGGCATTGACATCAAGATGTGTACTTCTACGCTTTTTTCTATTCACATGTCATTCACTTCTTAACATCTCATTTCTATGTTTCCAAAGGTCATTGCTGCTACTGTAGCAAGTGATCCCGAGAAATATTCAGAAGCATTTCTGGGAAAGCCAAATGAAGAGTACTGTGCTTGGATTCAAGACTCAGAGAAGTGGGGAGGTTTGTTGATGAAAAGCAGGCATATTAATTTCTTTTATATTAATGATCAGAAAAGGTAGATGGAAATCATGATGATACCGTAAACAGAAGAGGTCAAGATTGCCGTTTGCTGTTTTTATTAATGTTACGCGCAGTGATAGAAAGACTTCCCGAGTACTTCAAAATTAATTTCTTATCTCCATCACTCTGTGCCATACGTGACTTAATCTTTGCCTATGATTTGGTAGCGAATGAATAACCCTTGGCAAGTTAGTTGTTTCTTCTAGGTCTTTGAATTTTAACCTACAGCGCTAAATCCGACAATGCATATCGTCCTTGGTAGGTGCTATTGAACTGTCAATACTAGCAGACTACTACGAACGCGAAATAGCAGCATATGACATCCAGACAGGCCGTTGTGATCTGTATGGTCAGGTAGGTAGCATTAAAGAAACTATATCTTAGGAAGAAAAGCATGATTATCTTATGGGAATATTGTTTCTTCTTTTTTGAATGTTGGACATGACTGAACGTTTTTTACTTGCTATCTGACAGGAAAAGAGGTACTCTGAGAGGGTCATGCTGATTTATGATGGGCTTCATTATGATGCATTAGTAGTATGCTTTTTCTCCTTGCAGTTATGCTTTATCTGTTAAATAGTTAATCTTCACATCTTTATCTTTAAGGAAATAGTGTTATAGTTGAAAAGGTAGTGCAGATCTGATGGCACTATTGATAGGGTCTAGTTGCAGAATGGATTAATCTTTCTTCTGCGCCATAATAGAGAAACTTGAAAAGATTCGAAATGAGATATTTTGGGGGTTGGGAAAATTATGAAGATTTAGTGGGGGGAGCGGAATGATGTGTGGGATGGGCTCTTTTTGTGAGCAAAATCATCTCGCTTTTTGGGGACTGGAACTGATCAAGGGCACTTAAATTGTTCTTCTTTCGTTAGTTGTATTTCTAAAATGCATTCCCTTTGTGCAGATATCACCGTTCGAGGGAGCTCCAGAGGAGTTTGATCAAACTATATTTGAGGTGCGAAAAGATAGGACGATTGGGCCAATAGAAGAAGTTGCCCTTAACTTTGTGAAGGAGCAGCAGAGGTAGTTTTTCTTGGCAACTTTTTCTCCGTAGACCTCAGTTCGGGTTTTTTTTTTAATGTATTTTGAGAAGCAAATGTGAGCTTCTGTGCGTGAGATATAACCTCAGATATATTGGCCAAGATTGTGTGGTTAAAGGCACTGGACTTGACGTTTCACACACCTCAAGTCAAGAGACAATAGGACTGCCATGCTGGCCATGGAGTCCTCTGAAATTAATCATGGCGGGGCCAAGTTAAGACTCTCTTTATGGAGAGACTCTTCTTCTCAGAAACTACTATTGACACTTAGAATAGGGTTGCTGATGACACATGCAAGCTCATTGCTGTTGCATTGGGGTAATTTGGATTGGCATCTTATTGCTTTTGCACTTCTATTTGCAATATAGAAACCTTCCTGGCATTTTACTGAGAAGCTATAGATTACCTTTTATGCGCACCATTCTCCCTTTGGAGGTTATGCATAGTCATGAAATAGTCATGAAAGGCTATACAGTCGGTTATGCTCAAATATGTAGATGGATTAGGTGAAAGCGCTTCATACAAATCTGAGTTGACTATGTTGGCTAGAGCACGCCTAGTTCTGTTTTCTTAGATAACAAGGGTTTTACCACCTTTTATGCAGGAAAAGGAAGTATACAGATACCGCCAAATTCACTCTACGCTGTGGAGTGTGCCAAATAGGAGTTGTCGGCCAGAAGGTTATTTCTTCATGACACGGCACAATTTTGTGTTTGCTTAATCTTTTCTCAGGGTCTCACCCATCTTCTGGTTCCAGGAGGCTGGGGAGCACGCCCAAGCCACAGGGCATGTCAATTTTCAGGAATACCGGTGACAAGTAGCTGATGAACATGTACTGCGTTTGTTGGAGGGAGCTCCTCTTGGACTTGGCTCGCAGATCTGTCCTATGTTTTGTGATCATGATACAATCAAAGCAACATCTAAAATGATCTTGAAATGTTACTGGAATTGACTTGTACCAACGAGAAAGAATGGATTTAATGATTCAATCATGATGTTTTCCAAAGTTTCCAAGAGGGAATACTTCTCACCGTCGTCCTGTTAGCCACGGTACCACTATGTCTACTTCCTGAGTTGCATTTCCGAATGTTAGCTACACTGAGGTGCGGTATAGTAAAGTGACGGTTCCCTTGAAGAAAGTTTGTGGTAAATGCAAGCAAACTGAGATTTGTCAAAAAGGTCGAGCATCAGGCTTCGGTCACATGCCGATGTGTTGTTCAAGCGATGACCATCAAATATTATTTTCAAGCAAAGCAAAAAGTAGATCTGAACATAACACGACACCTGCTTGAGGCAATTATAAACACGTCAATAGCACCAGATCTGACATTACTCTTGGCTGACTCGCATAACTGAGTTGGCCGTTACCGATTATAGGTTAACGAATTCTCGTGCTGTGCTGCCGACCAGGACAGTTATTATGCATCACGTTCAGTGACAGCAGAAGAACCTCAAACAAGGTGGCACAAAAGCACAAACATCTTTTAAGTCGCTTGATAAACATCTCTTCATTCTGCTTGCAGCCTCTCTCGATAGATTGGGAAAGAGGCAATTAAGAGAGCTGCCACTACGATCAATCTCATGTTATTAGGCGAACACTGCACATCAGAGAATCTGAGTCCACGGTCCAACAAAGAGCACCGCATCACCGATATAGACTGTTATGACAATTACAAAACTTCATCCACTTAAACTTCCCTTAAATCTCATAAACAGGTTTCATTCAAGATGTTTGTATTTAAAGGTGCAGAAGCCCATCAAAGTGCTGCAATGCACTCGATCTCAATCCTCGCATTCAGTGGCAGAGCAGCAACCTGATATGTTGAGCGAGCTGGGGCAGGTGCCGAAAAATCTGCAGCATAAAGACATCCAGGCACTTTAAAGGTGTCTAACATTGGGTATTGAAGAATCTAACTTGATAGACAGGATAGATGAGTGCCGTAGTTCCGAGCATCCACTGGTCAAATATAAATCTATTTTGCATCGAGCTATCCCAGTTAACAAGTTCAAGCACAAGGCAGAATGTATTACTGTATTCCTGTTACATGCCATGGTGAAAGTGAGACAACCCACAAACGCTTGCTCAGATAATCACGCTTGGTCAAAACACCATTCTGAAAAATCTGTTATTATGTTCTCAGCTTATGAAGATATACATATGCTTCTCATTGCATACATGACTTCTTTAAGTGTTTAAGTAATGCCATCGAACATGACTTCTTTAAGTATTTAAGTAATGCCATCAAACCAAGTGACCTAGTAATTTGATATGCCTCGCCTCAACCAAAAGACTCAAGACATTTGTGTCCAATTGGCACATTAGTACAGAACTCACATTTAGCATAGATCTCATTCACTTTTTTGAAGTCTTGCAAGTCAGCCAGCCTGCAAAAGCGGAGATAGGCAAATCCAAGTTCTTTAATTCCGTTTCAACCTTACAAAAAATAAATTCAGCAGTCCAGCAAAAACTATGACGTCTTACATAATTGTTGTCTTGACCACAGAAGAATAGCTGGCACCCCCAGCTTTCAGTATTTCCCCCATATTTTTGAGAACCTACGCAGTTTCATAACACCACCTCTGTTAGCAGGTGAACAAATCAAGTGCATCTGAGCAGGTTATACTACTCAGCAGGGAGCAATAAGTCATAGGTGGCAGATAGATCGAGCCCTGGCCCTAATGTTGTCACTATTGTAAAAACAAATAGGAATATACTTTCCAAGCACACTAAGTATCCAAAAAACAGTATCCTCTACAAGGTGGATGAATTGCTAAAGACATCTCAACATCTTTTTCTTGGAGATAGAATGGTTATCGAAGTCCTAATGCAGGTAGGTCTTGTATCTTACCTGTTCTGTCTGGTCTTCCACGCTTTCAGATACAAATTGTCCAGTCTGCATCAGAATATCCGACATTCAACGTTACACTTGGTTATGGCAATGCCACGGTAAACAAAATGTGTCTCCATGCAAATTTTAAGCAGGCAACGCTGTCTAGTGTGTTTTGATTAAAAAAAAAAAAAAAAAATCTGTCTCATTTGGCATTAAGTAGCCACGATCATACTAAAACAATTGATATGCATTCAAGAAAACTCGAACCGCTTACCTCTGGAATGAGACCAAGAACACCAGATACAAACAGAAGGTTGTTAGCTTTGATAGCCTGGGAATAGGGTCCCAAAGCAGCTGGAGCTTTGTCTGTTTGAACAGCTTCCTTTAAACCTAAATTAATTGCCCTTGTTAGGAATTCCCACAAAATTTGATACAACAGTAAAATATGGTAAACCTAAGTCGCTCTTGTCTCTCCCCTTGATTTGAAGGTGCGAAATAGAATGAGTAAGCTCCATTCGAATGGCAGTAAAACTAAGCCATCCGGCAATGTTACCATCATTAGGTGGTATCTGTAAGCAATTTCTATGCCATTTGCCGACTCACATCTGACCCCAATTCCCTAGAAGGAAAAACTCAACAACACATACAAAATTCAAACTTTTTGCAAGTCCAACTTAAGGCCATCCATTATAAGCACACTTTGACAGTGAAAAATGAGGTGCCAATTTGTCACATAACTCTTTAAGATCTCAAATGTTTGAAAGCATGTCAGCGAAGCTCGGGTCTCAATCACCCATTTCAATTTGAGTAACGAGTTGCCAAGCAAACCAACGACTCCAATTGTGTGAATTTCCCGAAACCATATCCTTAAGCACCTGCGCATCAAGAACGTATTCCGCTCTTCACATTCTCCACCCCAGTGCCTACCTACTACACAAACGACATACGGGACAATCCACGCCAAATGCAATCCCTTTACACCAAAAACAACCGCAAAAAGCTTGCAAGATTATGCTATAAGGTATGGACTTTCGGAGGAAGCTGTAAACACAAATCAAATCGATTACACATCGATCAAAGCGCACACAACACCCAAATTCTAGCAATCTTAACCAAAAAAAAAAAAAGTAGAAAAGAAAGAAGCTTTCGCTCAATTGCACCAACCACTGACGGAACCAACACCCAAAAAATCAAAAAAATCAAAACTTTGACTCGGATTACTTCTCCCTAAGCGCCGTCTCGTGAAATAATGAGATACAGAGACAGAGAGGAACCGAAGAGAAGACGGGAACTCACGAGCCTCGGTCGAAATGCCCAGGCAAGCAAACGGCGCGGGCGCTCGCCTCGCCGGCGCCGACGACCGCCACAGGCTCGTGCCGACTATGGAGGCGCAGCCGACGCCCATGGCCGCCGGGCACCGGGCCCGCAGCGCCCTCATGTCGATCGGCGGCGGCGCGTGGAACGCCCTCGAAGCGAGCCACGACATTCTTCTCTCTCTCTTTCTCTCTCTGGCTGAGCCTGCGAGACGAGAGATTTGGGGCTTGGTTTGGTGGAGTGAAGAGTCACTGTTCTGATGGGCAGTAGAAAAATGGTGGAGTTGCTCTTTTGCTTTGACCTACTTCTGTAGAGGCACCAAACTTTGACTTTGCTTCCGGTTCTGCCTCAAACCTTTTTTTTTTTTTTTTTTTTTTTTCTTTTTTAAAAATGAGTCTAAAAAATAACCACAACTTTAAGTCCGATTTTAAATCTATCTGATTTTTTTTTTTTTTTTACCTGAGATAAATCATCAACTTATACTCTAATCTCAAATTTGAGCCAATTAACCCTCCCGTCCAAAAATCACCATTAATTTTTCATTTCACCTTACTATATACTACATTAAGTTGAAATTGGATAGATTTAAGAATATATTGAAAGTTGATGATTTTTTTAGAATTTTTTTTTTTGGGGACAGATTTAGTACTAAACTTAAAGTTTGAGGTTAATATAATTGAGATTGGACCTAAAATTTGAAGTTTTTTTAGAGGATTAGGCCCTTTGCTTTTGTCATTCTCTCGGTGTATTTCCCTATTCCATGTTTCTGAATATTTTTGATGTTGCTTGTTAAAAAGCAATGGGTCGGGCTGAAGATGAAAATGGATCAGCCCAGCCCAGACAGGATTCTCGGTAAGCTTTTTCCTTAACACAAATTGTTTCTCTGTTACTTGGTAATTTTATTTTTTTCCTTTTTAATAGCACAAGTATCGGAATGGGAGGCGCAGTCCCCGGGAAAACTCTTAAGTGGA